>NW_007246122.1:560922-561899 GCF_000164805.1 Carlito syrichta | reverse complement strand
GGTGGCCGGGAGCGGCCACTGAACTCCAGTCTGGGCAACAGAGCGAGACTCCAACGCAAAAAAAGAAGAAGATGCCCAATGGGTGCCTTAAGAGAAAGAACACGTGCTTGACTTTGACAAGAAGTTTTAAACACTTTTACAATGATTAATAAGCTAAGAGCGGTGTTCTGCAGGTATCTGGTCACGAATTTTGATTACTATCTCTCCACCTTCTATGACCTAAAAGAAGTGGGCTGTAGGCATCTTGATTACCATCTCTTGACCTTCTAAGGTCATAGGGACCTTCTATATAGTTAAAGTTATTGCCAACTAGATTTGGGCTTTTCTTAGAACATCATGTAGGTGTTTTGGGTAATTCCTAATTGTTTTTGTGATCTACTGCACTGGTGAATTCACATTTCAGCCTGCAAGGTGGTCAGGTCTGGTGTGCCTGGTCAGATGGAAAAAGATGTTGAATACTTATCCTATTTTTTTTTTTTTGAGTTGGAGTCTCACTCTGTCACCCAGACTGGAGTGCAGCGGCCGCTCCCGGCCACCGCAGCCTCGACCTGCTGGGCTCGGCAATCCTTCCGCCTCAGCCTTCCAAGAAGCCGGAATTACAGTTACGCGCTACCACGCCCGGCTGATTTTTTGATTTATTGTAGAGATGAGGTCTCGCTGCCCAGGCAGGTCTCGAACCCGCGGGCTCAGGCAATCCACTCACCTCAGCCTCCCAAAGGCGCGGGATTACAGGCTGAGCCACCGAGCCCGGCTTACTTATCCTATTTTAATTTAAACTGCCTACAAGAAACTTATCTGTGT
Organism: Carlito syrichta; assembly: GCF_000164805.1. Classification (NCBI taxonomy): domain Eukaryota; kingdom Metazoa; phylum Chordata; class Mammalia; order Primates; family Tarsiidae; genus Carlito; species Carlito syrichta. The sequence goes on along the minus strand of NW_007246122.1, from coordinate 561,098 downwards.
CTAACCTGCACTGAATAACCTGCCTCATTTATTTATTTATTTATTTTTTTGAGTTGGAGTCTCACTCTGTCGCCCAGACTGGAGTGCAGTGGCCGCTCCCGGTCACCGCAGCCTCGACCTGCTGGGCTCCGGCCATCCTTCCGCCTCAACCTTCCGAGTAGCTGGAACTACAGGCG
>NW_007246122.1:556773-560841 GCF_000164805.1 Carlito syrichta | reverse complement strand
GGCTGAGGCGGAAGGATCGCCGGAGCCCCGCAGATCGAGGCTGCGGTGGCCGGGAGCGGCGGCTGCACTCCAGTCTGGGCAACAGTGTGAGACTCCAACTCAAAAAATTAAAAAAAAAAAAAGTTTTTTGTTTTATTTCCTCGAAGTTTTTTGAGTCTAGGGACTGTCAATATGAGTGTGTTTTCTACAGTATATAAAGCATCTTATTAATAACTGCTCAATGAGTGAATGATTTTCTTGTTGTATTTTGCCTTGCATTTGCTGAACTCACCAGCTAATTTATTTTGCACTGGAGAAAACTAGCTTAGTTTCTTAATAACTGTTCCTGACAGCCAGAAAGAGGTCACTATCTTTACCGAGGTGAAAATCTGCCCTTAACAAGAAATCATTAGTAGAGCCAGAAATGGAATTCAGGAGCCCAGGCCAACAGTTAGACACATTTAATCTCACTTTTTATGAATGTGAATTGCTGAGGGCGTTGGATAGGAGGTCGGAAAAAGCTCAAACCACAGACCATCTCAGGCAGCAGCATTAGTGGGGACACATTGGGATTAGATCAGGAATTAGTGACAGAAAAGGTACAAAAGGTTATCTAGCCTCTCCCCCTTCCGGTGCAACCACAGGGCTTCTGGGGGTTTTGTGCTTTTTATGTTTCAAAATAGAAATGGAACCAGAAAAAAGAGGACTTATAAGGTGAATTTGCATGAGAATAGAGAACTGGCGAGAAGAGTAATGTCAGAGAAATTTGTATGTCCTCTAAAGGCCACTGGGGTGTGTGGGAAGTATTATGTTAAACAGAAGCAGAGGGAGGCTCAAAGGAACGACCAAAATAATTGTCAAAGGACTACATCCTCTTTTTTCTGATCTAGAAAATGACAGATTCCTCCTTAACAGTTGGCAGCCCTGAAAAGCCTTTGATTTAATCCATCTTCTTTTTCTTCTAGAGTACTAGTTGAAAAGTATTTCGAAGTCATTGTAACACGCAACACACTCAGGTCGCTTATTAAGGGAATATTCTGCAGGGTTGGGGCCACTGCTTACCTGGCCCAGCCCCTCGAGGCTCTGGAATCTGGTCTCTCATTGTGTCAGGGGCTTTCTCTGAATAGGGCTATAACAATACCTGGAGGGGTTCATTAGCTTGGAACTTTATGGAGATGATGAAGGCTTTAATTAAGAATGCCAAAGCCCACACGTGGAACGGACCTAAACCCAGTCGACTCTGCACTGAACAGAAGCGCCATTTCGCATACAACAACTGCAAATAACTTCCAGTGTGGTTCTGCTATTAATCTATAATCCTTCACTGCTGGGGACTTGGGGAAACCTTTAGCCACGCGTGCCTAAGGGAAGGGTCTCCACTGTGTGCCCTTTCTTCTCTTTTGTCAGCCAGGTTCTGTGTTTTGTCTGCTGACCTTTTCAGAAGGTCCCAGGCCGCTCTTGTCCTGAACCAGTTTGTACTGGAATAGTCGCTTTGTCCTATCCAGGCCCGCCTGCTTTTTTTCCCCCAACTACTAATTGAACATATACTCTGAGTGTGCTTGATTTAGAGGTCAAATAACAGAGTCTTTGTGAACTGATGGAAGGCTGTTAGGCATGCTCTAATGTGCATGGCTGAATGCCTGTTGTTTACTTTATGCCTAGAAAGGCTGTTCTCGGTATCTTTCCACTTTCAGAAATGATGGGAGGGCTCTAAGTTCTAGGTGCCTGCAGTCTCCCAACCTCTGCTCCTGGTACCATTTTCTGGATTGTTCGTAGGTTCCGCCCCACCCCTGTGAAAGGCTCTATGAGCTCAGCTGTGGAGGTGATTGTTAACTTACATTTTCCCATGCTATAGTGCCAGGAGAGCAGAGGCTAGTCTCTCCTGTTCCCTTTCGCGTCTGCAGCCTCTAGAGCACCATATTGCCCTTGGAGTGCTGTGGGGGTGGGGGGTTAGGGAGGTGGGACATCTCACCCATCGTAGGGTTCACAGATAACTCCTAGTACAAAAGACAGGTCACCCCTGCCTTTGGGAGGCTAAGGGGAGTGGATTGCCTGAGTCCGCAGGTTCGAGACCCGCCTGGGCAGGCAAGACCTCATTTCTACAATAAATCAAAAAATTAGCCGGGCATGGTAAGCGCGTGCCTGTAATTCCAGCTACCTGGAAGGCTGAGGCGGAAGGATTGTCGGAGCCCAGCAGGCGAGGCTGCGGTGGCCGGGAGCGGCCATTGTACTCCAGTCTGGGCGACCGAGTGAGACTCCAACTCAAAAAAAAAAAAAAAAAAAAAAAAAAAAGACAGGTTAACAAGAGAAAAGCAGGGCAAATTTATTTAATCAAAGTTTTGACACGGGAGTCTTTAGAAATGAAGACCCAAAGTATGTTTTTATGCTTAAGTCTGACGAAGAATGGACAGCCGTGTAGAAATGTAATTGGACAAAAAGGTATGATGTAGTGGGATAGACTGAGGGGGAACCCAGCAAGGTCTATCTATTTAGCTTTTTCTTGGCCTCTCTGTGTAGCATTCCTTTTCCCCAAATACAGGGCAGGACTCCTCTGGAAGGTCCATGCAAGTCTTATGACCTATCAGATAAGGTAGGTTAAAGAATTTATTTATGGCCAGCTCCTACAGAGAAAGGTAGAGGGAGGTTAGAGTAATACTTTTAGATTTTTATGGCTGGTTTTGGGGAAAATGAGTTCTAATTTCTATGATGCACTTTGAGGAAGAAAGGGGTGGGAGACAGGAAGATGAGAGAATGATCAGAAAGATCTTGGTACTGAGGCTGCTTCTGAGGCCTTCCAATCTCTATTTGTTTGTTTCTTTGTTTGTTTATTTACTGAGTCTGGATCTCAGTTGTCCCCCAGGCTGGATTACAGTAGCATAATCACAGCTCACCACAGACTCAAACTCCTGGCTTCAAGCAGTCATCCCACCTCAGACTCCTGAGTAGTTGGGACTATCTGCATATTGCACCATACCTGGCTAATTTTTAAAATTTTTTGGTAGAGACAAGTCTTGCTATGTTGCTTAAACTGGTCTTGAACTCTTGGGCTCAACCAGTCCTCCCACCTTGGCCTCCCAAAGTTCTGGGATTACAGGTATGAACCACTGTGCCTGGCCTCTCCTTTAGCACAAAGCACTGTCTGCCAAAGCACCTTACTTTGGTGATATCATTGTCTTATCCCCAACAAGAGCATTCAATCAATGGTTGTTGAAAGAGTGAAAGCCGGGCTTGGTGACTCAGCCTGTAATCCCGCACTTTGGGAGGCTGAGGTGAGTGGATTGCCTGAGCCCACAGGTTCGAGATCCGCCTGGGCAACTTGGCGAGACCTCGTCTCTACAATAAATCAAAAAATCAGCCGGGTGTGGTAGCGCACGCCTGTAGTTCCAGCTACTTGGAAGGCTGAGGCGGAAGGATTGCTGGGGCCCAGCAGGTCGAGGCTGCGGCAGCCGGGAGCGGCCACTGCACTCCAGTCTGGGTGATAGAGTGAGACTCTAACTCAAAAAAAAAAAAACAAAAAAAGAAAGTGTCTTTTTCACACTAGGGCACAGAGGAGAAGGCTATTACTTAATTATTTTGGTGAAAAAAATAAAGAGATTTCCCACTAGGCAAATTCCTGGGAGGTATGATAAATTGATGTAGCTTTAACTGCAGCCACTTAAGAGTGTTTCTGTTTAATCATTTCACGTTTATTATTTTTATAATCTTTACAGTTTTTGAAGGAGAAAGGGCATTTCAAAAGACCATGTGAAATCAGTAATTATCCAGGACAAAAATTATTTCAGGACAAAAATTGTGAGTTCAAACATAAAACAACATTGAATACAATGCTATTTCTATTTTTTCCAGTGGGACGATTTGTTTTTGTCAACTTGAATATTCATAGTTATAGGGCTATAGAGGAAATAGTCTAATGTCTACTCATAATATTTAATTAACTTAATTACACATTTAAAATGAATATTGAATGTCAAATATGAAATACATTGTTCTTAAAATATGAAATAAACCAGGCTCGGTGGCTCAGCCTGTAATCCCGCGCCTTTGGGAGGCTGAGGTGACTGGATTGCCTGAGCCCACAGGTTCGAGACC
>NW_007246122.1:551310-556673 GCF_000164805.1 Carlito syrichta | reverse complement strand
TTACAATAAATCAAAATGAGCTGGGTGTGTAGCACGCGCCTGTAGTTCCAGCTACTTGGATGGATGAGGCGGAAGGATCGGTGGACCCCAGCAGGGCGAGGCTGCGGTGGCCGGGAATGGCCACTGCACTCCAGTCTGGGCGAAAGAGTGAGACTCCAACTCAAAAAAAAAAAAAAAAAAAAAAAAGGAAATAGAGGCACGTAACAACACAAAGCGTACCTGGTCTGCTACCAAGAGGAGAGAGGGCCAGCTAGAAGCCCAGACTTTACCTGCAGGTAACCTACTTATGTAGCAAACCCTCACTTGTACCCCACAACTTTAAAATAAATAAAATTTTAAAAATATGGGATGGAAAAACTTTAATTCATACTCTTACCTACATCTTTGGCATCTGTTTCTTTCCTCATTATCAATGTAGGGGAGAACAAAACAATATATTTTCCTCTTACACTGCCAGGTTCATGGCTGTCACCTACAGAAAATAACAGAGTAACAAGAGAAAAGCATACACATTTATTTGATATAAGTTTTATGTGACATGAGAGCCTTCAAAAATGAAGAGTCAAAGAAATGGGAAACTGTGTATTTTTATACTTAGGTTTGATGAAGACTGGGCAGTCATGTAGACGTTTAACTGGACAAAAGGGATAAGATATAATGGAAGTAGGCCGGGTGCGGTGACTCACGCCTATAATCCTAGTACTTTGGGTGAGGGGTGAGAGGATTGTCTGAGCCCATGGGTTCGAGACCAGCCTGGGCAACTTGGTGAGACCTCATCTCTACAATAAATCAAAAAATTAGCTGGGCATGGCGGCGTGTGCTTATAGTTCCAACTACTTGGAAGGCTGAGGCGGAAGGATTGCCTGAGCCCAGCAGGTCGAGGCTGCAGTGGCTATAAGTGTGCCACTGCACTCCAGCCTAGGTGACAGAGTAAGTCTGACACACACAAAATAGATATAATGGAAGTAAACTGGAGGGAACTTAGCATACCATAGTAAACCCAAATCTGAGAGGGATTGCATGTAATGTTGTCTATTCCAATGAAGTCCCCTGGAGGTTCAGCAGGGAAAGACATTTGGTTTATTAGAACTTACAAGAGGCACTGATGGCAGTGGGTTGGTGAAGAAAGAATCCGTGCCTCAGAACGGTACAGCAAACAGTTTTATAATTAAGCAAGTTAAATTTAAAATTGCTATACAGTGTTTACAATTACAGTGAGTAAAGGTACTGCCCACACTGTTCTCAGCTGTGCTCCATCTCCTGCATCCAGTGACTCATGACTAGGAATATGCATATCTTGCAGAGACCAACCTGGGCCAAGGCTGCTCCCTGAGGGAGGGGCAGAAAGAAGCCAAGTACAGAGGGAAACAGTCTATGTACGGACAATCACCTTATACTTAGCAAGTCTTGTTGTTCAGATTCTTCATGCCACCTCTGTGGCTTCCGGGATAAGGATGTTCCTTTCCTCCAGGTATAGAGAGGGTTCTTCTGGAATGAAGGTTTTAACATTTGTTTCAGGAGAGAAGGACAAGAGGAAGTGAGAGTGGTCTTCCTACTTTTGCTGTGTTCTCCATTGCCAAGGTGCAGTATTTTGGGGTAGCATGCTCTGAACCCCATCACCAGAGTCACAGTTTTTTCAAAACACTTTGTTTGTATTTGTGTTTAAATTATTTAAGATATAAAACTTTTTTGGGGGGAAGCTGGAGTGCAGTGACATGATCACAGCTCACTGCAGCTTCAAACTCCTGGGCTCAGGTTATCCTTCCATCTCAGCTTCCTAAGTAGCTGGGATTATAGGTATTCACCATCGTACCTGGATAATTTTTTTGTAGTGACAAGGTCTTGCTATGTTGTCTAGGCTGGTCTTGAACTCCTGGACTCAAGTAGTCATGCTGCTTTGGCCTTCCAAAATGCTGGGATTACAGGCATGAGCCTCTGTACCCGGCAGAGCACTTTTTGAATCTATCAGTGCTGTGGTCATTTGAAATTCTACCCACTTCTTAACAGGCATGTTACAAAGGATGCAACGAAAATGGAACTTAGGCGGGGCTCAGTGACTCAGCCTGTAATCCTACGCTTTGGGAGGCCAAGGTGAGTGGATTGCCTGAGTCCGCAGGTTCGAGACCTGCCTGGGCAACTTGGCGAGACCTCATCTCTACAATAAATCAAAAAAACTAGCCAGGCGTGGTAGCGCGTGCCTGTAGTTCCAGCTACTTGGAAGGCTGAGGCGGAAGGATCGTCGGAGCCCAGCAGGTCGAGACTGCGGTGGCCAGGAGCGGCCACTGCACTCCAGTCTGGGTGACAGAGTGAGACTTCTACTAAAAAAAAAAAAAAATGGAACTTAGTTCCCGAACCTTGATTCTGGGATCAGTCTCATACTCACTGATTCCAAAACTTACTTTCTCTAACTACTCCCTACCCTATTTGAACACCTCTGAAATCAAGATTCATCTTACAATCGATGGCATCTTACAATTCTGTTGGCCAGGTCACAGTTGGGATATGGTTGCAGGAATCTGGACATAGCTATTCATATTGTTGTCACTTTAATTGAGTAAGTGCATTTAATTGCCATTTACAAAGTCTTCACAATAATCTCAGTATGGTTTGGCATTGAAACAAAAAGTTTTGGGGTTTGTAGAAATGCATAGAACAAGGGCAGTATGATACATAATGAGAATCTATGACTAAATAAGCCAAAAAACTTCTTTCCGTGAGTATAAATAAATTCTAAGTGGTAAGAAAGTTTAGTGTCAGAGTGTAACTGGCATCATTTTTCTTTTTTAGTGGTAAGTAATGGGGTATCTACAGATCAGTGGCATTTAGATTCAGTGAAAAATGGCAGTATTTACTTTGGGTTGGAATGCTGAATCTCATGTCCTTTTCTTGGTAAACTTCTTGCTCTGGTGTGCTTAATGTATTCCTAGTATCTAAGATCACATTTAAAGGAAATTGTCTGCAATCTGTTTATTACGAACTTTGTCCAGGTTTAAACTGCAGTTCTTCAATCATTCCCTACTTCAAAGTATCACAAGGTGGGGTGGTGTTGAAAAATCTGGCAAATATGTTGCAATGACAGAAAGTATTAAAACCCATAAAGGTACAAAAGGATTTGAGATTACAGGAACGCTATGGTTTAAAAAAAGGTCTGTATTGCAATGTTTTCTAAAAAAAAAAAAAAGTCTTTTATGGCTTCATAAGGAATTGTTTAGAGACTTATACATAAAATTGGGTTAATGTAACCTCTTTGTTGCAATGGGGATTAAGTTTCCACAACAGATAGCTGTATTTCTATTTTTGAAAAACTAAAATATGTAGAAAGCAGAAAGGAATAAAACCATGAACTCCCTACTATTCAGTTTATTATCAGATACACATTTGTTGAAAAGTTACTACACGCAGGACTTGGTGTTCATTCATAATATTTAGTGAGTCTACTACATGCTAGTAACAGTGATAGGCTCTAAGAATAAATAGTAAAAGTTTTGTAGACTTATGCTGCTGTAACAAAATACAGCACAGACTGGTAATTTATAAACAATAGACTTTTATTTCTCATGGTTCTGGAGATTGGGAAGTCCAAGATCAAGACAGTGGCAGGACAGATGGGTGCTGAGGGCTGCTTTCTGCTTTCAAGATAGTGCCCTGTTTCTGCATCCTCCATAGGGGAAGAATGCTGTGTTCTCACATGGCAGAAGGGGTGGAAGGACAAGAAGGTGTTCCCTTAAACCTCCAGACCATTTATAAGGGAAATAATCCCATTCATGAGGGCTCTGCCCTCATGACTCCCAAAGGCTACACCTCTTAGTTACAATGGGGATTAAGTTTCAACGTGAATTTTGAGCAGGATACCATCATTCAAACTACAGAATAGATATTTCACTCTGATGAGTCTGAAAGTCTCCTCTGACCAAAGCCTTCTTTGGCACCCTTGGTCCTTCCCTTTCTTCCGTCATGTGAGAACACAGCAAGAGAAGCAGAGAGCAAGTCTACATCAGACACTGAATCTGCTGACACCTTGATCTTGGACTTCCCAGCCCCAGAGTTGTGAGAAACAGATAAAGATACTGAGTGTCACATGAAATGAGGCAGTCAGTGAGAGACCTGCTATAGGATAACTTTTATTTTTAGGGGAGGAGGTCAGAGTTTTACTCTGTCACCCAGACTGATGTGCAGTGGCATGATCATGGCTCACCTCAGCCTTGACTTCTTGGGCTCAGGTGATCCTTCTACCCCAGCCTTCCAGGTAGCTGGATCTATAGACATGTGCTACCAAAGCCAGCTAATTTTCTGATTTTTGGTAGAGTTGAAGTCTTGCTATGTTGCCCAGGCTGGTCTCAAATGCCTAGGGTCAAGCAATCCGCCTGCCTCAGCCTCTCAAAGTGCTGGGATTTTAAGAGTGAGCCACTGTGCCCAGTTATGGTGACTTTCAAGAAAAAGACTGAATAAAATCTGAGCTAAGTTTTTTTTTTTTTTGAGTTGGAGTCTCACTCTGTCATCCAAGCTGGAGTGCAGTGGCACGCTCATGGCCACCACAGCCTCGACCTGCTGGGTTCAGGTGATCCTTCTGCTTCAGCCTTCAAAGTAACTGAAACCACAGGCATGTGCCACCATGCCTGGCTCATTTTTTGATTTTTATTGTAGAGATGCGGTCTTACCAAGTTGCCCAGGCTGGTCTTGAACCCGTGGACTCAGGCAATCCTCTCACCTTGGCCTCCCAAAGTGATGGGATTATAGGCGTGAGCTACCACATCTGGCTTATTAAGTTGTTTTCTATGACCCACAAACTTTCAGTAAAATTTCCTTATTCTACTAAGAGAGGGTTACTTTAAGGGCCTGTGGTCCACATTATGTTGTTATCAGGATGGAGGTAAAAGATCAGCAAAATGTAGAGGCAGGATGTTGAAACCAGTAGTGGCGAGAGGAATATAAGACCTACTGAGAATGTGAAGACATCTTGAAGAAGATGGAGGTGTTTTGGTCTTCTATGGGGCTTTGATCTAATCTTCATGGCTCTCAAGAGTCTGGGAGACTCTAACTCAGAGGTCCCCAACCCCTGGGTCGTGAATTGGTACCGGTGCCTGGCCTGTTAGGAACCAGGTATCACAGCAGAAAGTGAATGGCAGGAGAGTGGAACTTCTGTCAGGCCAGCAACGGCATTAGATTCTCATAGGAACGTGAACTCTAAGGTGAACTGCGCATGCGAGGGATCTAGGTTGCGTGCTCCTAATGAGAATCTAATGCCTGATGATCACTCCCCCACCCGGTCCGTGAGAACATTGCCTTCCACACAACTGGTCCTCGGCTGGGCTCGGTGGCTCAGCCTGTAATCTCAGCGCTTTGGGAGGCCGAGGTGAGTGGAT
>NW_007246122.1:549128-551290 GCF_000164805.1 Carlito syrichta | reverse complement strand
GCAACTTGGTGAGACCTCATCTCTACAACAAATCAAAAATTAGCTGGGCATGGTAGCGCGCACCTGTAGTTCCACTACTTGGAAGGCTGAGGCGGAAGGATCGCCGGAGCCCAGGAGGTCGAGGCTGCTTTGGCCGGGAGCGGCCACTGCACTCCAGTCTGGGCGACAAGAGTGAGACTCCAACTCAAAACAAAACAAAGCAAAACTGGTCCTCAATGCCAAAAAGGTTGGGGACCTCTGTTCTAGTTAACCTCTTGGTGATACAGTGATGATCTTTGCAAAATATTCTTAGACATGTGCAAAAATAACTGTGGTAAATTTCTGAAAGTGGTTCAAAAAGTATTTATTTATTTATTTATTTATTTAGAGTTGGAGTCTCGCTCAGACTCCCAGACTGGAGTGCAGTGGCATGCTCATGGCCACCGCAGCCATGAACTACTGGGCTCAGGTGATCCTTCTGCCTCAGCCTTCCAAGTAGTTGGAATTACAGGCATACACTGCCATACCCAGCTAATTTTTTTCATTTTTACTGTAGAGATGAGGTCTTGCCAAGTTGCCCAGGCTAGTCTCAAACCCGTGAGCTCAGGCAGTCCACTCATCTCGGCCTCCCAAAGTGCTGGGATTATATGGGATTATAGGCGTGAGCCACTGCGCCCAGCCAAAAATATTTCTTTCTTTTTTTTTTAGTTGAAGTCTCACTCTGTCGCCCAGACTGGAGTGCAGTGGTCACTCCCAGCCATCACAGCCTCGACCTGCTGGGCTCTGGTGATCCTTCTGCCTCAGCTTACCAAGTACCTGGAACTACAGGTGCGCGCTACCACGCCTGGCTAATTTTTTTGATTTTTTGTAGAGATGAGGTCTCGCCAAGTTGCCCAGGTGGGTCTTGAACCCGTGGGCTCAGGCAATCCAGTCACCTCAGCCTCCCAAAGGCGTGGGATTACAGGCTAAGCCACCGAGCCCGGCTAAATATTTCTTTTTAATGATTTTGATTGTCATTGGGCTGGCTAATTTAAAATTGATAGGCTCTGAAAGCTTTGCCTCTATACCTGGTACTTTTTTTTTTTAATTTTTTGAAAATTTTAATTTTCTTTTTGTAGATACAGAGTCTCTATGTTGCTCAGGCTGTTCTTGAACTCCTGGCCTTAAGAGATCCTCCCACCTCAGCCTCCCAAAGTGCTGGAGTTAAAGGCATGAACCATCACACCCAGCCTATGCCTGGTACGTTTATCCTGTCAAGATAAACAGATTTTATTTTATTTTTATTTTTAATTTTGTTTTGAGTTGAAGTCTCACGCTGTTGTCCAGGCTGGAGTGCAGTGGCATGCTCACAGCTACCACCAGCCTCGACCTGATGGGCTCAGGTGATCTTTCTGCCTCAGCCTTGCAAGTAACTGGATCTACAGGTGCACGCTGCCATGCCCAACTGACTTATTGTAGAGATGAGGTCTCGCCAAGTTGCCCAGGCTGGTCTCAAACCCATGGGCTCAGGCAATCCTCTCACCTCAGCCTTCCAAAGTGCTGGGATTATAGGTGTGAGCCATCGCACCTGGCCGATAAACAGGTATAGGTCCATTGTGGCCACTGGACCAAACTGTGAGTGTGTGAGAATACCAGAGCAGGTGACAGAAGATAGAAATATTCATGTGTGTGAGATACTGTTGCTGGAAAAATCTTAAAGGTGCGCTGAGCTACATGGACGTGGTTTTATGACATAACAATGGAGGGCAGTGGTGGTGCCCCATATTTATGCTATCAGAGTGGTGTGTGAAATTATGATGTGCTATCGGTAGGTGTCAATAGCAGTTTCAGGGATTATCAGAATTCTGGCTAGCACTTAGATTTAATGGGAAAAAGACATCTGTTGAATGCTCAAAAGTAAATGAGACTTTATGAGGTGCTCTGGGAAGCAATCTTAACATTTCTCTATTTTCCTCAGTTAGGGAAAAATCTATCTTGGAGCCTCGGCCCTCATGGCTCTAATCTCCACCCCTGGGATCACACTTGCTGCTCTCTAGCAGGCAATAGAAAGTCTGTTTTTGTCTTGGAATCATGGTTGACCAACCTACTTACCAGGTCCTTTGGAAGGGTCTTGCTCAATCCCCATCCATCTCATCCATCAGACTCCCCCTACCTTCTTCTTCTTTTTTTTTTTTTTTTTTTTT
>NW_007246122.1:533083-549048 GCF_000164805.1 Carlito syrichta | reverse complement strand
CTCCCGGCCACCGCAGCCTCGACCTGCTGGGCTCCGGCGATCCTTCTGCCTCAGCCTTCCAAGTAGCTGGAACTACAGGTGCGCGCTACCACGCTGGGCTAATTTTTGATTTGTTGTAGAGATTGAGATCTTGTCAAGTTTCCCAGGCGGGTCTCGAACCCGTGGGCTCAGGCAATCCACTCACCTCGGCCTCCCAAAGTGCTAGAATTGCAGGCTGAGCCACTGAGCCTGGCCTCCCTACCAACTTCTACCAGGGCTGCCCACTCCTCTCTGGATTTGTACCACAACACACCCCACTCTGCCTCCTAACATCTTGCCTCTTGCTCTCCCAGGACTTGGAAAGCTGTTGGGAGTTCTCCCGCTTGACTGAATCTTGGCCTTAACTTACTCTAGATGACCCTACCATATGAACAAACCAGTGGGACCTGATGGTTTCTAGAGGCTTTCTCAGTTCAAGTTCCTTGGGAAACAGACTCCAAGATGGTGAAGAGTTGCATACAGCAGGTCTGCTGGCTGAGGAGCCAAGGAAGTAGGATTGAGCTGAGGGAAAAGTTGAGCTGTGATGCTTTACAACAAAGGCTTCAGTCAATGTCCAAGAAGCTCAGGAGCCGGGATGGCTCTTTTGAGTTGTCCCAAACTGAGGCCAGCCTGAGTCACAGACAAATCATTAGCTGTAGTCCTTCCCTGAGGAGTTGGCATGATCTTGGATGCGGCAGAGGAGAGGGACTCAGCTGGGCCCATCAGCGGCGAATTCCTGGCCGCTGGAAAAGTGAGGCCTGCACCCTCCTGACCTCCCTGTCCCTGCTTTCACTTACCCAAGGGAATCTGAGCAGTGACGACACTGGACACTGCAGGGCTCATACCTTCTTGGAGATGGATCTTACTCATCTGCCCCTGCCCTTTCAGGTGTCTAGTTCCATCTTTTGTCCTGGGAAATTTCCTCTTCTGATCTCAGCATCTGAACTTTTCAACACTTTGTTTAGTATATTTTTATTTATTAAATGATGTGGGAATTCTATGTGTTTTGTTTTGTTTTGTTTTTTGGGTTTTTTTTGAGTTGGAGTCTCACTCTGTTGCCCAGACTGGAGTGCAGTGGCCGCTCCTGGCCACCGCAGCCTCGGCCTGCTGGGCTCCGGCGATCCTTCCGCCTCAGCCTTCCAAGTAGCTGGAACTACAGGCGCGCGCTACCATGCCCGACTAATTTTTGATTTATTGTAGAGATGAGGTCTGGCCAAGTTGCCCAGGCAGGTCTCGAACCTGCAGGCTCAGGCAATCCACTCACCTCAGCCTCCCAAAGGCGTGGGATTACAGGCTGAGCCACCGAGCCCGGCTCGAGGGAATTCTATGTGAAGCATTGTTTTAGGCCTAGGTAGGGATAGAATGGTGAATTAGAGGAAGGGTTTTACCTCAAAGGGATTCACATGTTGGGAAGAAAATGGGAGTGGGGGTGGGGCTGGAGAGCATCATAGAACGTAGGAAAGAAGGGAAGGGCTTTGCCCAACAAACCCAACGAGTCTTCGGTCTGAAGGACTATATTGTAACATTGCCTGTACATTTTGCCAGGGCAGAAAGAGTGGACAACAAATTCTCCCAAGTGCCCACTAGGAGAGCAGACTTTTTTTTTTTTTTAGCTATGGTATCTCACAATGTTGCCCAGGCTGGATCTGAACTCTGGGACTCAGTGGATCCTCTTGCCTCAGTCTCCTGAGTAGCTGGGACTACGGGTGTGCCACCATGCTTGGCTCTACTTTGTAACTCAAGAGACCATACATAAACGAGGACTAGATGTTGGATTGAAATGAATATCCATGATAGATATCTGTATTTATATTACTGAGAAATTAAAATATGTAGAAAGCAGAAAGGAACAAAACCACGAACCCCCTAGCTAGAGAAAAACATCGTTAATATTTTGATGTATTTTCTTTCCTTGCATCCTTCTCTCTTCTTATTTTTATTTTATTATTTTATTTTGAGTGGGAATCTCGCTCTGTCACCCGGGCTTGAGTACAGTGGCATGATCACAGCTTACCACAGCCTCGATGACCTCCTAGGCTCAGGCAATCCTTCTGCCTCAGCCTCCCAATTAGCTTGGACTATAGGCCCATGCCACCACTCCTGGTTAATTTTGTGATTTCTTTGTAGAGCTGAGGTCTCGCTGTGCCAGTCTGGTCTCAAACTTCTAGGCTGAGTAGTCCTCTCTCCTCAGCCCTCTCTCCTCAGCCTCCCAAAGTGCTGAGATTATAGGTGTGAGCCACTGCGCCTGGCCTTCCCTCTTTCTTTTTTATAAATGCAGTGAGATTCGCTTTTCTGAACTATAGTTGGGCTAGTTAGTAACCTCTCTATGCCTCATTTTCTTGTTTCTAAAAAGGCGACCAGGAGAGGACTTTTCCAATAGATTCTGGTAAAGATGGAATAAGTCAATGTGTATAAAACTCTCAACACCATTCCTGGCTTTCAGAAAATATTCAGTAAATATTAGCAATGCTCTTATTTCCCCATACCATTACATTTTCTTTGTATTCTATACGTCTATGTAATAGTCTGTCCTGTGATTGAACTCTGGTTTACTTAACCAATCCCCTTTTGTTGGACATCTAGGTAGAATCCATTTTTTTATTGCTAAAAAATGTTTCAGTGAACATTTTGGCACATAAACGATTTTTGAATTCTATATTTCTTTAGGCTGGAGTCCCAGGTATAGAGTGATTAGGTCAAAGGGTAGATTATTGATTCTGTATGTATGTATCCTAGTGTGAAATACAATTTCCTTCACTTAAAGTTTTGTTTGTTTAATTATGGTAAAGCCTGTGAGATATTATTTGTTAATTTATTACACATGTTTCTTAAACATTTCATAAAATGTTTAACTTGATTTTTTTTTTTTTGAGTTGAAGTCTCACTCTTTTGCCCAGGTTGGAGTGTAGTGGCATGATGACAACTCACCACAGCCTTGAACTCCTGGTCTCAGGTGGTCATCCAGCCTCAACTTTCAGAGTAATTGGTACTATAGGCACGTGCCATTATGCCCAGCTAATTTTTTTGTTTGTAGAGATGTCTCGCTGTGTTGCCTGGGCTGATCTCAAACTCTGGACTCAAGCAATCTTCCTGCACTGGCTTACCAAAATGCTGGGATTACAAACATGGGCCACTTTACTTGGCCAACTTAATGTTTTTTTCTGTTTGGTTTTTTTTTTGAGTTGAAGTCTCACTCTGTCGCCCAGACTGGAGTGCAGTGGCCGCTCCCGGCCACCGCAGCCTCGACCTGCTGGGCTCCGGCGATCCTTTCGCCTCAGCCTTCCAAGTAGCTGGAACTACAGGCGTGCGCTACCACGCCCAGCTGATTTTTTGATTTATTGTAGAGATGAGGTCTCGCTGCCCAGGCGAGTCTCGAACCCGCGGGCTCAGGCAATCCGCTCACCTCAGCCTCCCAAAGGCGTGGGATTATAGGCTGAGCCACCGAGCCCGGTTCAACTTAATGTTTTAAGAGAGGTTTAACTGGTTCTCCAGTTATGGAATCATTCCCATTCTACATATGTATTTCTTTTTCCATGCAGAGTCATAAACCAAAGACAGGATTCATGCTGTTGCTTAGATCATCATTCACCTGAAACCATAAGATTTGTTTCAGGCGTCCTACTTAAGAAGAATCTAGAATCTCTGAATTTGTTTCCTAAACTCAGATTTCTTAGACATTTCTCTAAATTTTGAATATAATTTCCCCAAATTGATCTCTACATATACATCAGTTTATTCACTTATTTATGCTATTCACAGTTTATGTTAGTTAAATCTGTACAGATTTTTGGGTAAAGATGTCTGGAATAGAAATTATTTGTGGAATTGATTGGGTCATACTACAGCACAGAATTTCCAGATGGTAATGCCTAACAAACCGGTTAAGTTTATTCATTCAGGTACCTTGTTAACCTTTCAAATTCAGCTTGCTCCAACCCATGGAGTACTGAACTGAAAGCCAAAGTCCCAGATCGGCATCTTTAGTGCAATGATCTTTACAACAAACCACTTTCTATCTCTGGGATCAGTTTTCTTTAAAAAAGAGAGAGAGAGAGAGAGAGAGAGAGAGAGAGAGAGAAATAAAGAGATCAATGGTTCTTACACCCTATCAGCAATAGAGATATTTTTTCCATACAAACTACATGTGAAGACAATAAACCAAAATTAATCATTCAATTCAAGACAAAACATTTAAAAAATTTTAGTTGTGTCCTTTAATTGCCATTATCACCTTTAAAAGTCCCTTTTGTGTTTTTTTTTGGGGGGGGGGGTTTAGTTGGAGTCTTACTCTGTCACCCAGACTGGAGTGCAGTGGCACGTTCCCGGCCACTGCAGCCTCGACCTGCTGGGCTCCAGCGATCCTAGCCGGAATTACAGCCATGTGCTACCATGCCCAGTTGATTTTTTGATTTAGTGTAGAGATGAGGTCTTGCCAAGTTGCCCAGGCGGGTTTCGAACCCGAGGGCTCAGGCAATTCACTCACCTCAGCCTCCCAAGGCGCAGGATTACAAGGCTGAGCCACCGAGCCCGGCTTAAAAGTTCATTTTGGACAATGCATGCAGCCCTAACATTTCTGGTGTCATTTTGTTTTCACACTGAGTTGCTAAATGAATATTTGCTGGTGTGGTGACTCTTTCCTCTTTCTCTGCTTCAGGGAAGAACTGAGAAGACAAATTTTGAAGAACCTTCTACTTATGGAAGGGTATGACCTTCTGCTCCTATTTGTTTATTTTTTATTTTTAGAGATGTCTCAAACTCTTGGTCTCAAATAATCCTCCTGCCTTGACCAAAGTGCCGGGAATACTGGCTTGAGTCACTATACCTGGCCTGTTCCTATTTGTTAATAAAGAAAACTGGAAGTGGCTGTAATAAACTCCATCCGCTCATTAAGGGTGTACACACAGTGATGTGCTTTTTTGCTCTGAGTATCCATCCTGTAAGCTGCCTTGGGTTAACTGGTTTGGTGGTGAGTATGAGTATAAGTGGTTCCTCAGTAGTTCTTGGTTTTTTTTTTTGAGTTGAAGTCTCACTCTGTCACCCAGACTGAGTGCAGTGGCACGCTCCCGGCCACCACAACCTTGACCTGTTGGACTTAGATGATCCTTCTGCCTTAGTCTTCCAAGTATCCAGAACTACAGGCGTGTACTACCACGTCTGGCTAATTTTTTGATTTATTGTAGAGATGAGATCTCACCAAGTTGCCTAGGGGGGTCTCGAACCCGCGGGCTCAGGCAATCCACTCGCCTCAGCTTCCCAAAGTGCTGGGATTACAGACTGAGCCACCGAGCCCGGCTACTCCTGTAGTTCTTAAGCATCTCTTGTAGGGCTGGTCTGGAGGTGACAAATTCCCTTAATGCTTGCTTCTGGTAAGAATGCTGAAAATGGGCCCCTAATCGCTTCTGACTTTTAAGGTTTCCGCTGAGAGGTCTGCTGCTATTCTTATAGGTCTCCTGTGGTAAGTGGTCTATTCCCTCTCTCTAACTGCTGTAAGATTTTTTTCTTACGTGCTGACCTTAGCTAATCTGATGGCTATGTGTCTTGTGTAGTATCTCACAGCAGTTCCCTGAATTTCTTGTATCTTCACGGCAGCCTCTGTAGCAAGATTGGGGAAGTGTTCTCGGAAAATATCTTAAAAGCTTATTCCAGTTTGCTCTCATTTTCCCCTTCTCTCTTAGGAATTCCGATCAAACATAAATTTAGTCTCTTTACACAGTCCCATGCCTCTTGAAGGGTTTTTTTTTCTTGAGTTGGAGTCTCACTTTGTCTCCCAGGCTGGAGTGCAGTGGCATGTTCATGGCCACCCCAGCATTGACCTGCTGGGCTCAGGCGATCTTTCCGCCTCAGTCTTCGAAGTAGTCGAAACTACAGATGTGCACTAACCATGTCCAGCTAATTTTTTGATTTGTTGTAGAGATGAGGTCTTGCCAAGTTGAACTTTTTTTTTTTTTTTAATGTATACAATGATAATAACGACATACTTTACCTAAGTGCTGTTTTTTTTTTTTTCTTTTTTTTGAGTTGGAGTCTCACTCTTGTTGCCCAGGCTGGAGTGCTGTGACACACTCACGGCCACCACAGCCTCGACCTATTGGGCTTAGGTCAGCTCCTTCCACCTCAGCCTTCCAAGTAGCTAGAACTGCAGATACATGCCACCACGCCCGGCTAGTTTTTTGATTTGTTGTAGAGACGAGGTCTCACCAAGTTGCCCAGACTGGTCTCGAACACCCCCGGCTCAGGCAATCCTTTCGCCTCATCCTCCCAAAGTGCTGTGATGACAGACTGAGCCACCATGCCTGGCCCTAAGTGCTGTTTTGATGAATAAATGAGACAATTTTTTAAAGCTCTGAACCAAATGCCTAGTATACAATAGGTGTTTAGTAATTGTTAGTTGCATCATTACTACCACTATAACTACTAAATTTATAACTTATAGGGAAGCAGAGATCTGCTTTTGATAACAACTCTATTCACCTTTCTTTTGTTTGGACTTTGAATGATCTAATATTATGAATCCCATGTAAATGACACATGAGCTGTGCTGGAGCTGTACTGCCAAGTCACTCCTGCCAAAAAGGGAGGGGACAGTGATGGGCTATTCTCCAGAGGCAAGAGCTTCCCTCACATTGTAGAGGGATGGAAAAGTTCATGAATGAACAGGGGGAGTCATACAATGTCAGCAACTGAAGGCTTTTATTTTGCAGATGAAAAAACTGATCTTGAAAATCCAGATCTCCTGAGTGAGTCCAGTGAAATTTTCCACTTATTTTTGTGGGAGCTGTCACCTTCCAGCTCCTCCCTGGGCTGGGAAGTCTGCTTGTTTCTCTCATAGAACTGGAGAACCTTCCAAGGTCAAAAGAGAAGTAGTTAAGTTAGGAAATAATTTGCCCGGGAAACTTGGTGTGAATACCCCACTAGAAAATGTCAAAAAGAAGGTCGGGCACGGTGACTCATGCCTATAATCCCGGCACTTTGGGAGGCCGAGGTGAGAGGATTGTCTGATCCCAGGGGTTCGAGACCAACCTGGGCAACCTGGTGAGGCCTCATCTCTACAATAAATAAAAAAATTAGCTGGGTATGGTGGTGCATGCCTGTAGTCTGAGCTACTTGGAAGGCTGAGGTGGAAAGATCTCCTGAGTCCAGCAGGTTGGGGCTCCAGCCTGGGCTACAGAGTGAGACTCCCCCCCCACCCCCCAAAAAAAGATTGTCTAAATCCAGAGCCTGTCTGTGAACCATTTTTTACTGATCCACAACAAAAATTAGCCTGGCTAATTTTTTTTATTTATTGCAGAGCTAGGTCCTGCCAAGTTGCCCAGGCTGGTCTGGAACCTCTGACTCAGGCAATCCTCTTGCCTCGGACTCCCAGAGTGCTGACATTATAGGCTTGAGTCACCGGCCTTAGATGACCTCTTATAGTTCTAACATTTAGTGCTTTCATTTGAAGTCCAAATACCTGAGCCTTGGATTTAGAGGGGGAACTCCTCACCTAAAAGTTAATTAATTAAGCAAATGTATCACTTAAAAATTATTTTATTTTTGAGTCAAGATCTCACTCTGCTGCCCAGGCTGCAATGCAGTGGCATAATCACAGCTCACTTTAGCCTCAAGCTCCAAGGTTCAAGTGATCCTCCTGCTGCAGCCTCCCAAGTAGCCGGAACTACAGGTACGTGCCAACATGCCCAGCTTATTATTATTATTATTTTTTGTAGAGATGAGATTTTGCTATGTTGCCTAGGCTGGTCTAGAACTCCTGGGCTTAAGCAATCCTCCGCCTCGGCCTCCCAAAGTGCAGAAATTACAGGCGTGAGCCACTGCTCTTGGATGAAATGCATTATTTAATTAGTCAAATGTTTATGTAAAACTTATCATGTATGGACTAAACTCATGCTATGTCTGAAATTGAGTTAGAAACGGTCCCCTTTCTCAACAGCATATAGTCTAGCGGGGAGCTCACATCTGCCTGTCTCTGATAGGAAAGAGAAGGTGGTGTGTCCCCGGCAAGGCTCTCAAGGAGCTGCCAGGGAAGTTGAAGCAAGGAGACAGCACTGATCTCAGTGGAGGGGTTGAACAGGCTTTGTGGAGGGTATAGCTGGAAGTCTACACTGGGACAGGGCAGGGCAGGGCATGGGGGTGGAGTGGAGTGTAGGATGATGGGTAGAATGAATAACTCAACAACTTTGACATACTTCCTTCCCCTTCATGTCTAAAACGTCTCTGTGAGAGAGAGTGTTATTCAGAAACCCCATCTACAGGGACATTGAAGTGCAAAGAAGCAGCTTTGGTAAAGAGCAGGTCCTTGAACCTTGAACCTCATTGGCCTATTTAAGTTTTAGTTTTATCATCTGTGAAATGGGCCTAATAACATCTTTGTTCAAAGGGTTGTTCAAAGGGTAAGACATATATTGCATTACATATGTTATATTACTTTATAAATGTAAGTGTATTTACCTTAAAAGTACTGGTCCATTAACTGATAATTGTGACAATTACTAGGTTGCTATTAGGTATTTGGACCAGGACCCTTCATCAGGTGAGAGAACTAGGGCTGTGGTTGAAGTCCCTTTTAGGGGAGCGGGAGTGGCCGTGTTCTGCTGGCATTCCTTTCCTCTATTCTTTTGGCAAATGCATCTCCCCATTCCTTGGGGGAAACTGTCACTCAAAAGGCAAGCAACTTTTTGCGATTCTCATGGGTCTGCCCTTCCATCTTCCACAGGGATCACATGTGATCCAGATCTGGCCAATCATATGTCCCATTTCCTTAGCCACGGGGATTGGCCTAAGGATGACAGGAGATACCATATGGACCAGTCAGAATCTTTCCTTAGATTTGTTATATGTGCACGTTAGGAGAAAAGAAATTAATTTCTCTTTCCTTTAGGATTGCAAATCTGGACTAAGAGCCAGATCTGTCACAAACAACTAGACCTAGAGATGGAGAAAAGGGGAGGAGAAGAGGGAACTGAAAACATTAGTAGGTCTCTGAATCTATACCTCAACTTTCCAGTTATTTGAATCAGTACGTTTCAACTTTTTGCTGGTGCCAGAATAAGTTGATTTTCTGTCCCTGGTGATCCCGAGTAATGCAAGGACTCAGGTTTCCAGATTCTGATCTCAGTGTGTTATCCCCCTTTAGGCTGGCGCTTTTCAAGAGATATTTCCTTCATTTATTAGTCAAGATTGGTTGGGACAGATTCTGGGGAGAAGCTGTTGTGTTAAGAGAAACAAACAAAGCCTGTGCCCTGCCCTATCATGGTTTTAAACCCAATCAAGCTGGCTCGGTGGATCAGCCTGTAATCCCAGCACTTTGGGAGGCCGAGGTGAGTGGACTGCCTGAGCCTGCAGGTTCAAGACCCACCCGGGCAACTTGGTGAGACCTCGTCTCTACAATAAATCAAAAAATTAGCCGGGGTAGCGTGCGCCTGCAGTTCCAGCTACTTGGAAGGCTGAGGCGGAAGGATCGCCGGAGCCCAACAGGTCAAGGCTGCGGTGGCCAGGAGCGGCCACTGCACTCCAGTCTGGGCGACAGAGTGAGACTTTGACTCAAAAAAAAAGAAAAAGAAAAAAAAGTGCTTCTGGAGCGTGTTGCAAGAGAGAGGGTAGTAGTGGTGCAGAGCTGCGGAAAAGGCAAGGGTGTGTAAGCAAACGGTTGGTGCTGGAGAGTAGGGAAGGTAAGAGTAGAAAGGTCAAGTGGTGATTGAGGTGCTTTTAGAAAATCCTGGTACAGAAATTTAACACAGAAGAGCATAATGGATCACTGGCAGACGTTAGCCAACTGCAACAGTTATCAGTATTTTATCATTCTTGCTTTATTACCTACTTTACTTTGCTTTATCACCTCCTTGCCACTTTCCTACTGAAATATTTTATTTTAATTCATTACTTTTTTATTTTTTATTTTTTTTTGAGTTGGAGTCTCACTCTGTCGCCCAGACTGGAGTGCAGCGGCCGCTCCCGGCCACCGCAGCCTCGATCTGCTGGGCTCTGGCGATCCTTCCGCCTCAGCCTTTCCAGTAGCTGGAACTACAGGTACGTGCTACCACGTCCAGCTAATTTTTGATTTATTGTAGAGATGAGGTCTCACCAATTTGCCCAGGCGGGTCTCGAACCCGCAGGCTCAGGCAATCCACTCACCTCAACCTCCCAAAGCGCTGGGATTACAGGCTGAGCCACCGAGCCCGGCTACCACTCAAATATCTTAAAGTGAATCTGAGACATCATATTGTTTTGTCCTTAAGTATTTCATCATTATCTTCAAAAGGTAAAGGCTTCTTTCCCCAATATAAGCACACTAACATTATCATACCTAAAAACCCCCATAATTCCTTAACATTATCTGATTTTCAGTCTATTTCCAATTTTTTCCAATTGTCTCAAATTGGTCTTTGTACAGGTGGTTTGTTTGAATCAGGAGCTAAAGACAGTCCACACATCTCCTAAGTCTCTTGCTACCTACAATGATTCTCCCTACTTTTTCAATTATGCTTTTGTTAAAGGAAGCTGGTCATTTGTCCAGTGGAATTTTCAACATTCTAGATTTGGCTGCTTGAGTTATCATGTCGTTCCAAATGTTCCTCGGTTCCCTATGGATTCTGTAAATTGGAATAATAACGCCTATAGGCTTGATTAGATTCTGATTCAGTTATTATTGTTATTACTTTTTTTTTTTTTTGCAACTGGGTCTCACTCTGTCGCCCAGATTGTCATCCAGAGTGGCAAGGTCAGCCGGGCTCGGTGGCTCAGCCTGTAATCCCGCGCCTTTGGAAGGCTGAGGTGAGCGGATTGCCTGAGTCCGCGGGTTCGAGACCCACCTGGGCAGCGAGACCTCATCTCTACAATAAATAAAAAATCAGCCGGGCGTGGAAGCACGCTCCTGTAATTCCGGCTACTCGGAAGGCTGAGGCGGAAGGATCTCCGGAGCCCAGCAGGTGAGCCTGCGGTGGCTGGAAGCGGCCACTGCACTCCAGTCTGGGTGACAGAGTGAGACTCCAACTCAAAAAAACAAACAAACAAACAGAGTGGCAAGATCATGGCTCATGGCCCACTACAGCCTCAACTTCCCGAAGTAATCCTTCTGCAAGTGCCTCCCGAGTAGCTGGGACTATGGGTCCGAGCCACCATGCTGGGCTAATATATATACATTATATATATTATTATATATTATATATATATATATATTTTACTCTTTTTTTCTCTAGGGATAAAGTTTTACTATGTTGCCTAGGCTGTTCTAGAACTTTTGAGCTCAAGTGATTTTCCTATCCTGGCTTCCAAAGTGCTGAGATTACACGTGTGAGCCACTGTGCCTGGTCAAATAAAAAAATACGGAATGCTTCACGAATTTTTGTGTAGTCCTTGAGCAGGTAGCTGTACTAATCTTCTCTGTATCGTCCCAATATTATTACTATTTTGGCAAGAATACTTTATAGATGGTGAAGAGTACTTCCTAATGCATTGCATCAAGAGAAACACAATGCCTGGCTGTCTTCTTTTAGTGATGTTAAAGTTGATCAGTAATTTTAGTAAAAACTGCTGTTGTCGTTTTTTATGCTTTTCTCTTGAATTCTGAGAGTCCGTGGGGGCTGGGCTGGTGAACAAATCTAATTCACAGACCAGACTGCACTCAGAATCACCCTTCCTCTGGGACCAGGGAGGCATTGTTACTGGGCCAAGCTTATGTCTGACCTTTGCGAGCTTCCCTTGGGTGGCAGAATTTCCCAGGAAGCTATTCAGGCCCTCAGGCAAATAAGATTCCTGCTGGCTTGTCCCACCAGTCTGTCAGGCGAGGCTGAATCTTTGAATGAAGTGAGGAAAGTCCAAAGAGATTTGTCAGAATGTGTGATATTAGATTTCTTTAGCAAGAATGCTTGTCACTTTGCTACTTTCCCGTGAAAAAATTTCCACTGATTGTGTCTACAAATGCAAAGAAAATGGAGACTCAGGGCAATTTCACATGAAAATATTAAGCAATAGAAACTTGCTATTGAACAGTACAGGAGGACTTTTCCTTTACGGTTTTGAATTATACAACTTGCCCTTTGAACTGGGTAATTTGATTATGCAGTCAGCTTCCTTGGGTAATTCAGGTTTGCTGCCTAAATTATTATGCCCCCCCCCATCCCTAATATATGGAGATAATTGTGTTGGTTTCAGACTTCTCAAGTCTATAGGAGAATTTGGATTACGGTAGGTTTTACATGTAGGGAGACTGTTTTATATATATTAACTGAGGAATATGGTAATTTAGTTTGTAATTCATTTGATTTAGCTTATAGAGAAAGTTGAGCTTCAGAAATTAAGAAACTCAAACATGTTTTCATACATATGATTTTTTAATATACAATTTTGAGATCCCTTGTGAGACACGCTGCAGTCTGCCTCCTTTTTCCCTCTTAACGTCTTGTGTTTTGGGATGTTTCATTTCTGTATCTGCCCTGGGGGCCTGCTCTGTGTCAGGTGAGATGTTGGCCTTCTCCTGGTTTGATTTCCACATTCAGGAAGGCTTATTTTCTTCATAAAACACGTGTTTTGCTCGTAGACATTATTAGAATGTTTGGAGAGGTGTTATGAAGTGCTTCACATAATTGTGTGCATCGTTTTATAAAGTGAGTTTTTAAAAACTCTCACATTTATTCTCACATTTATTTATTCCATCTTGAGCCTTCTTCCTTTTTCTCTTTCGCTCTCCCTGAAAGCTGGACTAGGCTGAAAGCCCCCTGGGGGAACTTTGTCTTATACATTGCCGTTTCCCCCATTCCA
Organism: Carlito syrichta; assembly: GCF_000164805.1. Taxonomy (NCBI): domain Eukaryota; kingdom Metazoa; phylum Chordata; class Mammalia; order Primates; family Tarsiidae; genus Carlito; species Carlito syrichta. The sequence continues at coordinate 536,277 of NW_007246122.1, read as the reverse complement.
AACCCAGTGCCTGGCCTGTGGCAGGTGTCCAATGAATGTTACTGAATGAGTTAATGAGTAAAAATGAACTTCGGGAATTTTCTTCCCTTTTTCCAACCTCAAATTCCCCAAATAGGGCACCCTTGTTTATACTGGTTTTATGAAATTCTGAATATTGACTGCAGCCCACTCCTTTTGCTTAGAAAGATATAGAGATTTGTTTTTCTTGAGTAAATGCTCAGCTAGATTCAAATCACGAACTCCAATTTATAAGTCAAATTAGAATCAGATTGGAACATTTTGGCTCGGGGCTATGGCTATGAAAAGACTTCCAAGACTAAAGTCACAGACAGTGTCACTGTATTAATTTCCTGTTCCTGCCGTATTAAATTACAACTGGGGGCCGGGCTCGGTGGCTCAGCCTGTAATCCCAGCACTTTGGGAGGCCGAGGTGAGTGGATTGTCTGAGCCCATGAGTTCGAGACCCGCCTGGGCAACTTGATGAGACCTCATCTCTACAATAAATCAAAAATTAGCCGGGTGTGGTAGCGTGCACCTGTAGTTCCAGCTACTTGGAAGGCTGAGGCAGAAGGATTGCCAGAGCCCAGCAGGCGAGGCTGCGATGGCCCGGAGCAGCCACTGCACTCCAGTCTGGGTGACAGAGTGAGACTCCAACTCAAAAAAAAAAAAAAAAAATTATAGCTGGGTGCCTTGCAACACCAAAAATATTCTCACATGTCTGGAGGCCAGAAGTCCAAAATCGGAATCACGGGGCTGAAATCGGGTTGCAGGCAGGTGGCCTACCTCCAGAGGCTCTAGGGAGAATCCATTCCTTGCCTCTTCCAGCTTCTAGTGGCTGCTGGCACTGCTTGACTGGTGCCCCTACAGTACTTATCAATCATAGTTTGAAAGTGGATGGGCCGAAGATAACATAAAATTGTAAGTTAGGAACATACCATTAAAAATGGCTCTTTAGGTCAGGCACGGTGGCTCACACCTGTAATCCCAGCACTTTGAAGGAGGCGGAGACAAGAGGATTGCTTGAGACTAGGGGTTTAAGACTAGCCTGGGCAACAAGCAAGACCCTATCTCTAAAAAAATGTTTTAAACATTGAACTGGGTGTGGTGGCTGAGACAGGAGGATCACTTGGGAGGCTGGGATAGGAGGATGGCTTGAGCCCAGGAGTTTGAGCTATAATCGCACCACTGCATCCCAGCCTGGGTGTCAGAGTGAGACCTTGTCTTCAAAAAAAATAGAATAAAATAAAGCTCTGTGTAGCAGAAAGTGCAACTATAGCCTGGCAGGCATATGTATCTTCTCCCTGGGCTTTAGCAGGTAGAGACTAGAGTTCCCAGGCAGTGATTGCAGTGCCAGGCCTCAGTTGTAACTCCTTCATCACTTTCTTTCTTTCTTTCTTTCTTTTTTTTTTTGAGTTGGTGTCTCACTCTGTCACCCAGATTGGAGTACAGTGGCTGCTCCCGGCCACCGCAGCCTCCACCTGCTGGGCTCCGGCGATCCTTCCGCCTCAGCCTTCCAAGTAGCTGGAACTACAGGCGTGTGCTACCACACCTGGCTAATTTTTTTATTTATTGTGGAGATGAGGTCTCGCCAAGTTGCCCAGGCAGGTCTCGAACCCGCGGGCTCAGGCAATTCACTCACCTCAGTCTCCCAAAGCGCGAGATTACAGGCTGAGCTACTGAGCCCAGCTTCATCATTTTTTTAAAGAGAAATTGCTTGCCTTCGACTTCGTCTCCTCTCCCTTCCTTTGGGAAGGGATGCAGATAGGAACGTGAGCCAGTCTGACCATTCGGGTAAGGATCCCTCCCTAAGGGATGGCAGGACAAAGAGAAGGATGGCCTCCTGGGACAGAGCTGCCTCACCACAATATGCCACCCTGAGTTTACCTATGGGAATGATACAAGAGAAGAACAAACTTCTGTATGTTTGAGTCATTTGGGGGTTTCTTTGGTACAGCAGTCTAGCTTATACATGAACTAACTCACAAACAACACTATGAAAGAAACTGATTTCTTGGTTTTAACTACTGCTGTTTATTTAGTAAGACGTTGGATGACAGATATTAGTATTATTTTTGCATTGCTAGTTAATTAAAAAAGCACACATGCATGATTATTCTCCTATATACTCCGAAAGAAAATAACTATCCCAGGCTATGTTCTTGTAAGTTGATTATTTTTGCTCTTCTGCCTGCTAGGAGTTTCTGGTTTACTCTGAACTACTAGGCGAAATCTTTCATTAGTTAGTATGAACATATCACCACTATGCATCTATCCTGCAATAGCCTGTAGGGGACAATTTAATAGTCTTCATAAGAAATACTGAATTAGGTCAAGCACGGTGACTCACGCCTATAATCCTAGCATTTTGGAAGGGCAAGGAGAGAGGACTTTTGAGTCCAGGAGTCCAGGAGACCAGCCTGGGCAACATAGTGAGACCTCGTCTCTACAAAAAAATTAAAAATTAGTCAGGCATGGTGGCTCATGCCTGTAATCCCAGCACTTTGGGAGGCAGAGGCAGAGGACTGCTTGAGCCCAGATGTTCGAGACCAGCCTGGGCAACTTGATGAGACCTCATCTCTGCAATAAATAAAAAAATCAGTTGGATGTGGTGGCACACGTCTATAGTTCCAGCTACTTGGAAGGCTGAATTGGAAGTATCGCCTGAGCCCAGCAGGTCAAGGCTGTGGTGGTGATGAGTGTGCCACTGCATTATAGCCTGAGCACAGAGTAAGACTTCAACTCAAAACAAACAATCAAAAAAACTCCTAAAAATTTAGCTAGGTGTGGTGGCACATGCCTATAGTCCCAGTTACTTGAGGGACTGATCCCTCAAGTGATCAAGGCTGTGGTGAGCTGTGAGCTTGCCACTGCACCCCAGCCTGGGCAACAGAGTGAGACCCTCACGCGATTAAAAAAAAACGGAATTAATGTCTCTTAAGTGTGTTTAAGTCATAAAAATAATCTCTGGGACATTGGCAAAAGAGAATCTCTCTCTAAACCCTGTTGAAAACAAGTTACTTATTTTTTCTTTTGTAAAATAAAAAGATTTTTAAAATTTTTATCAAAAGCAATTCATCTCAATTACTGACAATTAAAAGTGAAAAGAGCCGGACTCGGTGGCTCAGCCTGTAATCCCAGCGCTTTGGGAGGCCGAGGTGAGTGGATTGCCTGAGCCTGCGGGTTCGAGACCTGCC
>NW_007246122.1:531284-533063 GCF_000164805.1 Carlito syrichta | reverse complement strand
AAAAAAAAAAAAAAAAAAGTGAAAAGAAGTTTCACAATCTCACTATCCAGTAAGTCATTTGGCATGTATCCTTTCATGTGTATTTACTAAAATCAGACTATATTACATGCAGCTTTATAACTTCTCCCTAAAAGGAAAAACCAAACGTTTTGGTAAATATCTCAGTATTGACTGTGGTCTATTTACTAGCTGCAGAAGCCCAACTGGGTAATCTTACAGGGCGATTGAGGATATCTTTTGAGGTAAATTTGAGTTCAATATGCAACATATACCCTGCACGTCTTTTAGTGGTGTAAGGTATGGAAGAAGGAACAGCATTGTCCTGTAATCTGTAGAAACTTTGCTCCTGATTTATAAGCAGAAGAATTTGCTTAGCCTGCGTTATGACTCTATTCAGGCTAAATTACAGGCTGTTTATTTTTGCTCTCTCTTTGATTATAGTGATGAGAGAGTTAATTGCTTAGTTCAGTCAACATAAGAATCCAATATTGTTCCTATGCATCTTACAGCATTTCCTTTTGAAAAACAAGAAGACTACAGTGTAGCAGACATACTGAGCATTTACCAGGTGCCATGTATTGCTTTAAGCACATCCCACAGTAAGGCTTAAACATATGGGGGTAGATAGTGTTAGTGTTCATTCCTTAGTCCAATTTTTCAGCAGCTTTTCCTAGTCCTGGGAGGTAGTGTCAGAGCTGAAATGTAAACCCAGTCTGTTTGACTTTTAAGCCCACCTTTTAACCACTGTGCTTATTGTGATTGTCTTCCAGAGTGAAACTAATTAACTTTTTTAAAATATACTTTGCTGGGCTCGGTGGCTCAGCCTGTAATCCCACACCTTTGGGAGGCTGAGGTGAGTGGATTGCCTGAGCCTGTGGGTTCGAGACCCGCCTGGGTAACTTGGCGAGACCTCATCTCTACAGTAAATCAAGGTCGAGCAGCATGCCACTGCACTCCAGCCTGGGTGACGGAGTGAGACTCTGACTTAAAAAAAAAAAAACCCAAACAATAAAAATACACTTTTAAAATTGACAAATAAAAGTTATGTATATTCATTGTATACAACATGATGTTTTAAAATATGTATACATTGTGGATAGCTTAAATGAGCTAATTAACATGTGCATTACTTCACATAGTCCCTTTTGTTTGTTTTTTAGTGGCGAAAGCACAAAATGTACTGTCACAAGGATTTTCTGTCACCCAGGTTGGAGTGCAGTGGCACGCTCATGGCCACTGCAGCCCTGACCTGCTGGGCTCAGGCGATCCTTCCGCCTCAACCTTCCAAGTAGCTGGAACTACAGGCATGTGCCATCATGCCCAGCTAATTTATTGATTTATTGTAGAGATGAGGTCTTGCCAAGTGGCCCAGGCTGGTCTTGAACCTGCAGGCTCAGGCAGTCCTCTCACCTCGGCCACCCAGAGTGCTAGGATTATAGGCATGAGCCACTGCACCTGGCTAGCAATTTTTAAAATACAAGAGGTACGCACCTGTAGTTCCAACTAGTCGGGAGACTGAGGCAGGAGGATTGCTTGAGCCTAGGAGTTTCGGGCTACATTGAGTCATGATGGTGCCTGTAAGTAGCTGGAACTACAGGAGCATCCTACCATTCCCGGCTAATTTTTGAGTTATTGTAGAGACGAGGTCTCACCAAGTTGCCGGGGCTGGTCTCAGATCCGTGGACTTCAGCAATCCACTGGCCTTGGCCTCCCAAAGTGTTGGGATTACAGGCTGAGCCACCGAGCCTGGCCTACTTTTCATCTTATCCTTTAATACTC
>NW_007246122.1:527053-531264 GCF_000164805.1 Carlito syrichta | reverse complement strand
CACACATCCCTTCAGCAACAGAGAAATAACAGAGATCTGCCCGTACTTAGAAGGAAAAAGTTAAGGGAGGAAGTTACCAGAGAGCTCATTTGTCCAGCCATTTGTGGATCCTATCACCAATTATCAAGGAGAGGAATTTTGATGTGTTTATTCCCAGGGCCTACTGAGACCCTTTATTAAAGGATGCGCCCACAAGAATTACCTTAAGGTTTTCTTCCTGAAGCAAGCTATTGTGTTGCTTTAAGTCCAAGTTCTTTTCTCGCTCATATCGAAGCTCATTTTCAGCTGAGCTGCATAGATTCTGGAGTCGGTGCAATTTCTGGCGACATTGTTGTACTTCTTGCTGCTGGTATTTTAGTTTTTCCTCAAATGATGATTGCTAAAGCAAACATTTAAAAAGAGAAATGTGGAAAATTTGAAAGAACACTGGTAAAATATGAGTTCAAGTTGTTAGAACCATAATTGTCAGAATGTGATTATTCACATGTAAACGTTTTTGGAGTTAGCTTACCTGCAACAAATTACTCTTTTACACTATGGATAGTTAGCACACATTTATATAATTTAAATTCTGTTAAATTAGAGCGAAAATACCAGGAAAACCATGTGAGCAAAAGCAGTTAGGCACAATTAACCTTCTTATTTTCATACCAATGAAGGGCAATGGAAGCATGGACAATTTTAGAATGGAATATAGTTAAAATGGAGAGCTGAAAGAGTTAATATGTGAAGAAGTACAGCATGAATGTGTGTGTGTGTGTGTGTGTGTCTATTGGCAGAAGAGAAATCTTAGTAAATTCCTAGCTTTTATCATCACTTTCCTTTCACTATCCAGTTACTACTCAACAACAACACACTCTCTCTTTTTTTTTTTTTCTCTGAATCTGCGTCTCACTCTGCCACCCAGGTTGGAGTGCAGTGGCACGCTCATGGCCACTGCAGCCCTGACCTGCTGGGCTCAGGCGATCCTTCCGCCTCAACCTTCCAAGTAGCTGGAACTACAGGCATGTGCCATCATGCCCAGCTAATTTATTGATTTATTGTAGAGATGAGGTCTTGCCAAGTGGCCCAGGCTGGTCTTGAACCTGCAGGCTCAGGCAGTCCTCTCACCTCGGCCACCCAGAGTGCTAGGATTATAGGCATGAGCCACTGCACCTGGCTAGCAATTTTTAAAATACAAGAGGTACGCACCTGTAGTTCCAACTAGTCGGGAGACTGAGGCAGGAGGATTGCTTGAGCCTAGGAGTTTCGGGCTACATTGAGTCATGATGGTGCCTGTAAGTAGCTGGAACTACAGGAGCATCCTACCATTCCCGGCTAATTTTTGAGTTATTGTAGAGACGAGGTCTCACCAAGTTGCCGGGGCTGGTCTCAGATCCGTGGACTTCAGCAATCCACTGGCCTTGGCCTCCCAAAGTGTTGGGATTACAGGCTGAGCCACCGAGCCTGGCCTACTTTTCATCTTATCCTTTAAATACTCAAATTTCACCAAATCTATGACACCATAGATTGTAAGACACATCATTCTTTAAATTCTAATAACAATGATAATAATAATGCTACACAATTTTCAACTTATTTGCAGAAATAGTGCTACTGTTAATAACTGTAATTGTATGGTGCATCTCAATATCTGAGAAGGTACAATGTGAAAAGTATATAAACCTTAGAATTGATGAAATATGATAAAACTGAATGATAAGAGGCTAGTGCTGTGTACTAACTTGCATGGGCGGTGCCCACAATGTGGATTCTTGGTGTGTGTAGTACATTCTCAGAGGTGAGGTCTAGCAGGCAGGACCATAAATAATTTTCAACTCACTTGCACAATAGTGGTTGTGCGGGTGGATTTGTTACTGTGGTTGGATAAGGCATTATTATTCCTGCCAGTGGTCTCAGAAGCTTGGAAGCACCAAGCTGCCTAGAGCAACTTGGAAATAATAATAGAGAAAGAGAATAGGGGAATAATGGATGAGGGCTGGGAGGCATTTTGTATCTGTGATTCTAAATGTAGGATACATACATCTGGCGGTTCTTTTCCTGCAGTGATGTGTGGAACAACCACACGAGCAACATTTTATGATTTCTAGGAAATATCAACCAAAAAATTATAGCTGAAGAAGGAAATTAAATCAGCCCTGCAGAATTATTCCAGGAGTGTAGAACAAGACCAGCAGAAGGCTGAGCACTGAGCCTTGAGAAACGCCTGCAGGGAAAGGGGGAGGTTCTGAGAGAGAGAGGGAAGGGCAGAAAGATGGGGCTGAAGAGAAAGAGAGGGAGGAGGATGAACTAGTGAAGGTCAATGTCACAGGAGCCAGAGGAGGGAAGAGTTTTCTAAAGGCAGAGTGGCTTTTAGGGGTCAAATGCTTCTGAGGGTTCACTGACAAAAGGCTGTTTGTTGGTCAGGAAGTTTAATGGATCTTGTGCCTTTAAGAAGAACAGAAGAAGACAATTTGAAATCAGATAAAACCACTTTTCCCTTTATTATTTTACAGAAATGTTACAAAGGTTGGGGTGGGATGATCTTCATAGACCTAGACGGACAGGCCCTCCCAATACTAGTTTTTGTCTTATGGGTCTTCTCTGTAACATCTGAGCTTACTTTCTTCTACCTTCTTTTTTATTTTATTTATTTATTTATATTTTTTGAGTTGAAGTCTCACTCTGTCGCCCAGACTGGAGTGCAGTGGCCACTCCCGGCCACCGCAGCCTCGACCTGCTGGGCTCTGGCGATCCTTCCGCCTCAGCCTTCCGAGTAGCCGGAATTACAGGTGTGCGCTACCACGCCCGGCTGATTTTTTGATTTTATGGTAGAGATGAGGTCTCACCTGCCCAGGTGGGTCTCGAACCCGCGGGCTCAGGCAATCCACTCACCTCAGTCTCCCAAAGGTTTTTTGTTTTTTTTTTTTTTTTAGATATAGGGCTCCGGCTGGTCTTGAACTGCTGGCCTGAAGCGATTCTCCCACTTCAGCCTCTGGGTTGCTGGGATTACAGACATGAGTCACCATTCCCGGCTTCTTCCTTCTTCTTCCAACCTCTGCTCCTGTGACACCTTTTGCCTAGGGATGGCCATCTGCTTCTCAGACTGAACTTATGCAATCACCTTGACCTTTGTCTGTTCCCTGAGCCTTCAGTGTTAACTTTTCCTCTGATTTCATCCGTAACATTATTCTCTTCCCCATTTTCTAAATGCTCTTTGGAAAATATCACTTATACCCCTGGTTTCAAAAATTACCGTCAATTTGTTCTTGATGTCTGAAACACATTTCTAGCCTGAGCCTCTCGCCTCAATTTCTGACTCTGTGTCCCTCCCCCGTCCCTCCCTCCTTCCTTCCTTTCTTCATTGCTATTTGAGAAATTTTGCAGCTTGCCACTAGCAAAGGGTACATGACCCAAGAGAATGGGCTTTCGGTCATTATTTTGCCTTTAGCTTAATCTTATTTTTTCTGCCCTCATTTTCCCTCCTACTTTGCAAAATCTCTTACCTGGACTTCAGTCGTATTCTTGCCCTTAGTCTTATTTCACTTTATTTTTCATAGTGTGGTCTCTGGAGCAGGCAAATCGGATTAAATTTTAGGAAAATTCTCAAATTTAAAATCAAAAGTCTCACCATTGCCTACAGGTTAAAATGGAAATGCCCTTATGTGGGACACAAGCCCATTCCTGACCCGGCTCCTGCCTGCTTCACTGACCTCGCTGGTCCCTGATTTTTGACTCAGGAATGCTGTCAGGAATGCTGAACTAGATAGAGACTGAGGCAGGAGGATCTTTCTTTTCTTTTCTTTTTTTGAGTCTGAGTCTCCCTCTATCGCCCAGGTTGGAGTGCAGGGGCACGCCCATGGCCACCACAACCTCGACCTGCTGGACTCAGGTGATCCCTCCGCCTCAGCCTTCCACGTAACTGGAACTACAGTTCATGCTACCATGCCGGGCTAATTTTTTGATTTATTGTAGAGACAAGGTCTCACCAAGTTGCCCAGGCGGGTCTCGACCCGCGGGCTCAGGCAATCCACTCACCTCAGCCTTCCAAGGCACGGGATGACAGGCTGAGCTACCGAGCCCAGCAATCAATTTCTTAATTATATATGTTAAATAGGAATTATAAAGATTGACAAATAACTCTACAAGTCTAAATTTTTAAAAAGTTTTTTCTTTAGCCGGGCTCGGTGGCTCAGCTTGTAATCCCGTGCCTTTGGGAGGCTGAGGTGAGT
>NW_007246122.1:517100-526952 GCF_000164805.1 Carlito syrichta | reverse complement strand
GCACTCCAGTCTGGGCGACAGAGTGAGACTCCAACTCAAATAAATAAATAAATAAATAAAAATAAATAAATAAAGTAGAGAAGTTTTTTTCCACGCTTGGGCTACTATAGCAAAATACCATAAGTTGGATGACTTATCAACAACAGAAATTGATTTCTGAAAGTTCTAGAGGCTGAAAGACTAAGGTCAGGGTGTCAGGATGATCAGGTCGGGCGAGGGCCCTCTCTCAAGTTCTCACAGATCCTTACATGGTGGAGAGAGATTCAATTTCTTTTCTTATAAGGGCACTAATCCCATTCGTGAGATCTTTACCGTCATGACCTAATTATCTACTAGGCCTAGGCCCAATTCCCAAATAACACCACATCAGGAATTAGATATCCACATACAAATTTTGGGAAGACATAAACATTCAGTTGATAACAAGTATTATGAGTAATATATTATTTATTTATTTATTTATTTTTGAGTTGGAGTCTCACTCTGTCACTCAGACTGGAGTGCAGTGGCCGCTCCTGGCCACCTGCACCCTCGACCTGCTGGGCTCCGGCGATCCTTCCGCCTCAGCCTTCCGAATAGCCGGAACTACAGGCGCGCACTACCACATCCGGCTGATTTTTTTGATTTGTTGTAGAGATGAGGTCTTGCCAAGTTGCCCAGGCAGGTCTTGAACCCGCGGGCTCAGGCAATCCACTCACCTCGGCCTCCCAAAGTGCTGGGATTACAGGCTGAGCCACCGAGCCTGGCCGTAATATATTATTTATATGTAAGATATTGTATTTTAATATCTTAGTATCAAGATATGTCTGGCATGATGGCTCATGCCTGTAATCCCAGCACTTTGCAAGGCAGAGGTGAGACGGTTACCTGAGCTCAGGGGTTTGAAACCAGCCTGAACAACATGGCAAGACCTCACCTCTACAATAAATCAAAAAATTAGCCGGCATGATGGCGCATATCTGTGGTTCCAGCTACTTGGAAAGCTGAGGAGGAAGAATCGCCTGAGCCCAGCAGGTTGAGGCTGCGGTGGCCATGAGTGTGCCACTGCCCTCCAGCCTGAATGACAGAGTGAGACTCTGACTCAAAATATATATATATATGTATCATATATATATCATTATATCAAGATAATAGTATAGGTTGCATTCTCTTAAACATTTCTGTACTTCATTGTGAATCCTAAGGTTAAATATACCTACCCACTAAAGAACAATCACAGTCTGGGATTGCCTTCACAAGGGAAGGAGGTTGCAGCAGAACCCATGTCTGCAACATGGTAGGAATACCCTGACCTCTATCCTAGGAGCTACATCAGTGCTTAAAAAGGTGGCCATGTGATTTTACATTCTTTAAATTTAAGTTATACATGGCCAAATCTTCTATCTCCCTACAGTGAATATAATGCGACATCCATTGGTTGAATTTTGCATGCTGACTTTTTTCCCAGCTGCAAAGACTTCTGAGTGTGGCACAATGTTTCCTGTCTAGGAGAACTACACAATTTGTACAGATATTAAAGTCATTTCCAATTGAATTCTGCAACTCTCTCATGGAAGAGTCACAACTTCCACTGTTACCTGGGATACGTCATACGCATGTAATAAATGTTGGGTCAGTTAATGGCATGGTTGAGTGTGCAAACAGATACCAGGTAACGCAGAAGACTTTTAGCAACTGCTACTTATTTTTCTTTCCCTTGAAAGTATAGTATAGTGGTTAAAAGCATGAGCTTTGCAGTTAGGCTGTCCTGGGTTTACAGTTCCTGATACTTATTAATTGTGAGACATTGGACTAGTTATTAAGACCCTTTGACAGTTCCTCATCTGAACAATGAAATGGCAGCATCAATATAGGGCAGCTGAAGAAAAAAATTATATATTTAAATATATATGCATGCATGCATATACATTTATAAACCGAATTGCGTGCCCCCAATTTTTTATGCTGAAGTCCTAACCCCCAGTACCTCAAAATGTGACAGTATTTGAAGATACAGCTTTTAAAAAGGCAATTAAGTTAAAATGAGACTAAGGGTGGGCCTTAATCCAACTGGTCGGGTATTCTTATAAGAAGAGAAAGTTAGGCAGGGCACAGTGGCTCATGCCTGCATTCTCAGCACTTTGGGATACTGAGACAGGAGGATTGCTTGAGCCCAGGAGTTCGAGACCAGCCTAGGCAACATAGCAAAGACCTTGGCACTACAGAAAAAGAAAAAAAAAATTAGCCAGTCACGGTGGTGTACACCAGTAGTTCCAGTTACTTGGGACCCTGAGGAGGATGGATTGTCTGAGCCTGAGAGGTTGAGGCTACAGTGAGGTGTGATCATGCTACTGCACTTCGGCGTGGGCAACAGAGTGAGACTTCAACTAAAAAAAAAAAAGAAAAAGAAAAAAAAAGAGGACCGTTTTGGCTGGATGTGGTGACTCATGTCTGTAATCCCAGCACTTTAGGAGGCCGAGATAGGAGAATTGCTTGAGCCTAGGAGTTTGAGACTAGCCTGGGCAACATAGTGAGACCTCATTTCTAAAAAAAATAAAAATTTAAAAAATTAGACAGGCATGGTGGTACATGCCTGTAGTCCTACCTACTTGGGAGGCTGAGGTAGGAGGATCACTTGAGCCAAGGAATTTGAGGCTGCAGTGAGCTACGATCATGCCACTTTACTCCAGCTTGGGTGACAGAGTAAGACATTGTCTCTGAAAAATAAATAAATAAAGAAGAAGCGGTTAGGATATACAGAGAGATATCAGGGGCATGTGTGCACAGGGGATGACCATATGAAGAAGTAGCAGGGAGATGGCCGTCTGCAAGCCGAGGAGGGAAGCCTCAGAGGAAACCAGCCCTACGGGCACCTTGATCTTGAATTTTCAGGCTCCAAACCTGCAAGAAAATATGCTTCTGTAGTTTAAGCCAACCAGCTTGTGGCATTTTGCTATGGCAGCCCTAGCAAACCAATTTTGAGGTCAGGCGCGGTGGCTCACGCATATAATCCCACCACTCTGGGAGGCCAAGGTAAGAAGATTGTCTGCACCTGCAGGTTCAAGACCAGCCTGGGCAACTTGGCGAGGCCTCATCTCTACAATAAACGAATAAATTAGCCGGGCATGGTGGCGTATGCCTGTAGTTCCAGCTACTTGGAAGGCTGAGGCGGAAGGATTGCCGGAGCCCAGCAGTCGAGGCTGCAGTGGCCGGGAGTATGCCACTGCCTTCCAGCCTAGATGACAGAGTGAGACTCCAACTCAAAAAAAAAAAAACAACTAATTCTATATATCTATATCTGTACTTACATTAGCACAGCATCTTAGCTCAAGAAATGGTAATCATTATGACTACTATTCAACTTTTCCAGTATAACTGGCAGGAAAGCTTCTCTTGCGAGCCTCTTGCAAGTTGTTCATTGTTTTCTGGATTAAACACAAGCTTGTCTGTCTGAGCTCAACCATCCCGGGCTATGAGCCTTCCCTGATCTTCAGGTAGGTATCTTTGCTCCTCCTCTGGAATTGGGATCTGCCTAGGCTGTTCCCCAGGCACCGCCATTATCTACCTCTGTAACTCTCTCCCTCACTGAACTGAGCCGAGCATCTTTGTATTCCAGGCACCTAGGGCAGCATGTCAGGAAATTCTATTCAATAAACTGAGAAATAAGTTCACTGAGAGTTTAGGTTTATTTACTTTATCTTGTTAACAACTGTAATGATAACATTGTGGGTTAGGGAGCAACTTTCATGTTTAGTCTCAAACCTTTTCCCAAGAGTCAATGCTGGGGCCTCCTAGCATTGTGGTGAGCTCAGGGCATTCTTAGCTGCTTCAAATGATAAGACACAGCCTGTTTAACTTGCCAGGGTTCACATAACAGAGGCCTGGTCCCATCTGGGCATGTACGATACTCGCTTCATTTACCTATAAATTGCAAATATCTCTTCTCATAATGAGGTTTCTGAAATATTCCTTGTTTTTCAGAAACTCAAGCAATTAACCAAGTAGAAACTGGCACTAACTCTCAAACAGTGGCAAATGGGTCAGATATTTCCTGTGCTATTGTTACTGCTCATAACAGGGCCGACACTATTTACTGGAGGAAGAAAGAATTTAACTGTCATTATGGATTTTATTTCTTTGTGTGTGACTTGGCAGGATGCTGACATTGTGTCCTCCTTGAAGGTCATCTTGAACCGTATATGTGCCCCCTAACTTTCTTTCCAACCAAGCAAAAACAGCACAATTTCTTGGCTATATCTTATTTGCTTTCTCGCAACAGCAAGCTGTGAGCCATCCCGGCATAGAGATAGCTGGAATGCCTTTTGTTTCTTTGGTAACCGTTACATCAGTCTTGGTTTTCTTTATTTGATGAGAAGGTAGTAGAAAAAAACTGATAATGATTATCTCACACAATATTTAGGATTTTTATTGACCAATCTTATACTTGAAAACAATTTTACCAGAAAAATAGCAAGGAAAAGATAAGGAAAAAAGAATGGAATTATGATAAGAGACCATAAAATACCACAATTCCCTTAAGTGAAAAATCTACAGTGTAATTAAATGAGTCAATATCAAGATATTTTTCATAATGTAAAAATATTTTATAAGCCGGGCTCAGTGCCTCAGCCTGTAATCCCGTGCCTTGGGAGGCTGAGGTGAGTGAATTGCCTGAGCCTGCGGGTTCGAGACCCGCCTGGGCAACTTGGCAAGAACTCATCTCTACAATAAACCAAAAAATTAGCCGGGTGTGGTAGTGCGCGCCTGTAGTTCCAGCTACTTGGAAGGCCGAGGCGGAAGGATCGGCGTAGCCCAGCAGGTCAAGGCTGCGGTGGCCGGGAGTGGCCACTGCACTCCAGTCTGGGCGACAGAGTGAGACTCCAACTCAAAAAAAAAAAAAAAAAAAAAAAAATTTATATATCCTACCAATAAAATAGTTGGCAAGAATCTAACAAGTGAAATGTAAATTCTTCCTATATTTCTTTTGCATATCATCATACTAACTTACTACTATTTTGCTTCTCACACTCGTGCACACGAATAATGAATTATTATTCTGAAGCAAAAGAAAAACAAAGGTACATCAACCGCCTGGATTGGGGACAGACCCACCCAGAAGTCCCAAATGGGACTGTTAGATGAGCAAGACATAAATTTTTATCTTGTTTGAGCTATTGAATTTTTGGGTTTTGTTGTTGTTATTGTTGTTGTTATAGCAGCTGTCATTTCCTCACTCATACAGAGGCTCAGGCATTACACACATAAACCATCATCTGGAACATACAATCATGCGAGTCCAGCACCTTAAGGTAGCCCAGGTACTTCTTTCTCCTGCTGCCCTTGGCATTGTCCTCCCAATACACGTGTAGGTATCCATCACCTACTCTTACTCCCCTTTCTTTTGACCAGGAAAGGTGCCTGCATCATTGTCAACCTCTGACTTCCAACTTCTGGGCCTTGTACTCTCTTTACCTTCCTCTCACAAGAGGCTAGAGTATTATTTTCGAGGAGGAGTGAAAGTAGCAGCTTACGGATACGTGCCACAATGACTTCTCCCTGTTGTACCTAAGATATGGTGTCTCTGCGGTTGCTGCAGAACCCAGACCTTGATTGGCCCTGTGCCCTCTCCACCCAGAGACGTATGACGTGCACCGTAAAGTCTAAACAGGCTACCCATGGGACAAGGGCCTGAGCAATGGAGGCCACAGCTAGACATGCCAGGCTGAGGAAGCCAAACCATCGTGATGAAGAATGCATTTCATCACCTCAGTTACATCACTCTTCTACCTGCAAACTTGTCTTCCCTCTTCCTTTCCTCTTTATGTCTCTCCATTTCACTCCTCCTAGAAGATAATGTCACACTCCTCCATAGTGAGAACATTTTCCTGATATTATTATTATTATTATTTTATTTTTTTGAGTTGGAGTCTCACTCAGTCACCCAGACTGGAGTACAGTAGCCATTCTCAGCCAGTGCAGCCTCGACCTGCTGGGCTCCGGCGACCCTTCCGCCTCAGCCTTCCAAGTAGCTGGAACTATAGGAGCGTGCTGCCATACCCAGCTAATTTTTTTGATTTATTGTAGAGATGAGGTCTTGCCAAGTTGCCAAGGCGGGTCTCGAACCCGCAGGTTCAGGCAATTCACTCACCTCAGCCTCCCAAAGTGCGAGATTACAGGCTGAGCCACCAAGCCCAGCCAGTTATTATTATTATTTAGACATGGGACTTGCTATGTTGCTCAGGTTGGAGTGCAGTGGCTATTCACAGGCACTTCAATAGGACACTACAGTCTTGAACTCCTGGGCTTAAGGGATCTTCCAGCCTCAGCCACCCGAGTAGCGGGACTATAGGTGTGTGCCACCATGCCCAACTTAAATGTATTTTTACAGTTGCTTTTTTCTATTTAGTATCTGAACAAAGTTCCCACATAGTGATTGATTTTTATGGCTCCTAAATGTGTTTTCTTTCTATGTCAGTGTTCATCCCTTGCTCCCCACTTTTACCAATTTGTTGATAAAATCAGTTCAATTATCCTATCACATGAATATCCCCCAGATTTGTCTAATTTTTTTGTCGTGGTATCTTTTAACTTATTCTTCTATGTCAGATCTTTTAGCAGACATTTTAGTTCAGCCTAGAGAACAGATTGTGAGTACAGCTTCTGTTTCTGACAGAATATAAACTATTTCTATATAATATAAACTATATATTATATGGCTTCTAGAAAAAGTTGAGAGACGATGTTACTTTTTTCCCCACTGAGGTCAAAAGGAGAGTACATGTCTCCATGTAGAAAACTGCTGGTATGCTAACCACTGAAATGTTTTATGATCATTGGTTTTAGCTCAGTGAATGTAATACGTTGATTTAGAAGATGCTTGGAAAGCTTTCTTGGAGTTATAGTTACAGCAACATGTTGCATTGTGCAATTGGGATCAATAGGCTTACAGTCATAATTTATACATATACAAACAAATCTATACATTATATACATATATTTTATATATTGTATTTATGTATATACAATATTCATTATATTATACATATAATATAATAAATATAAATACTTTGGGCAGGACACTTAAGTACTCCATATGGGCCGGGCTCGGTGGCTCAGCCTGTAATCCCAGCACTTTGGGAGGCCGAGGTGAGTGGATTGCCTGAGCCTGTGGGTTCGAGACCCGCCTCTACAACAAATCAAAAATTAGCCGGGCGTGGTAGTGTGCGCCTGTAGTTCCAGTTCCTTGGAAAGCTCAAAAAAAAAAAAAAGTACTCGATATGCTAACTCTCTCCCTGCTACATGCCTTCAGTTTTTTTTTTTTCTGAGTTGAAGTCTCACTCTGTCGCCCAGACTGGAGTGCAGTGGCCGCTCCCGGCCACTGCAGCCTCGACCTGCTGGGCTCCGGCGATCCTTCCACCTCAGTCTTCCAATAGCTGGAACTACAGGCACGCGCTACCACACCCGGCTAATTTTTGCTTTATTGTAGAGATGAGGTCTGGCCAAGTTGCCCAGGTGGGTCTCGAACCCGCAGATTCAGGCAATCCACTCATCTCAGCTTCCCAAAGGCGCGGGATTACAGGCTGAGCCACCGAGCCCGGCTGCCTTCAGTTTTTTAATCTGAAAAATAGGAATAATAATAGTTTGTTCTATCTTTAGAGATTTCATGAAAATGAAATGAGGTACTCTGTGTGGTAAGCATTAAGTTTCTTAGGAAAAAAGGACTAAATGAAAATCATTAGAAAAACTTTTCCTGGGCTGGTTGGAGTACAATGAATTTAGAAATACAAAAGCCTGAGTGACAGAGGGAGAAGGCATGGACTCATTAGAAGTAGCGATCGATATTGTTCTTTTCCTCTCTGCATATATATCAAGGTGTCTAGACTTAAATGGCCAAGGAGTTTCCAAAAAAAAGCAATGCAATTCAATTAGAAGTGTCACATCACATTAAGCTTATTCTGTTTGTCTTCTTCCTTACTTCTTCCAATAATTGGGAGTACCATGTAGATATCTAGCTGTTTCTTTACTCTTGATGTTGTGATAACAGCAAAACAGGATGAAAAGAACATTCTGGTGTGGAAAACTGCATTTCATAGGGTGATAATACAGTGTCTGAAAAGGTGACAAGAGACCTTTCAGCTTGTGTTGATGGACTCTGGAGTCTCAACTCATGGGTTGCCGTCCAATATATTGATGCTGACTCTTGTTCTCCTAACCCATTGCACTGTTTTCTTTATGAACCAGGACTCCTCGGTGTGGTTTGATTGATGCAAGACTCCCTCTCGTGTGCCTCTCAGGACCTTCATATCAGCATCTCCTGCCCTGAGTAAAGGTGGAAGCCCTTAGTTACAAAAAGGCTGATTGCCGTGTACTCTGTTGGGATTTGTCAACATGGCAAAATCTAAAAGCTCAGGATAGCCTTTTAGGTTTCAGAGACTGAAAATAATTTCAATACTTAGAATGTGAAGAAGAGTACTTCTGATTTGCAGTTTGTCCTGTGTTCTGGCAGGTCTGCTTGCAAACCTTACCTACCCCTCTTAACAACAGCCACCATGTAGCCCCATTGAAGCGAGACACCCTGGGTCACACGGTCAGCATTTGCTAAGGGCCTATCTGCATGTGACATGAGATGGGACAGGAAGCTTTTTACTCGACATGGTAGGCAACTTGGTTCCCCTTCCCCCCTGAAGATATGCCTATCTTGAATCTCTTTTTTTTTTCCTTGGGTTGGAGTCTCACTCGGTCGCCAGGCTGGAGTGCAGTGGCATGCTCACGGCTGCTGCAGCCTTGACCTGCTGGTCTCTGGCGATCCTTCCGCCTCAGCCTTCCAAGTAGCTGGAACTACAAGCACATGCCACCATGACTGGCTAATTTTTTGATTTATTGTAGAGATGAGGTCTCACCAAGTTACCCAGGCTTGTCTCAAACCCGTGGACTCAGGCAATCCTCTCATCTCGGCCTCTCAAAGTGCTAGGGTTCTAGGCATGAGCCACCACGCCCGGCCACCTGGAACCTCTTGAATGTGACCTTATTTGGAATAAGGGCCTTAACATGTAGTTAAGACAAGACACTTGAGATGAGGTCATTCTGGATAATGGAGGTTCCAACATCCAGTGATGAGTCCCTTTGTATGAGGCAGCAAAAGAGAATGCAGAGAGACAGGAGAGAAGGCCATTGGAGACAAAGGCAGAGATTGGAGTGATACAGCCACAAACCAAGGAACATCTGGAGCCACCAGAAGCTAGAAGAGGCAAGGAAGGCTCTTCCTCTGTGGGCTTTGGAAGGAGATGGTCCTGCTGACATTTTGTGTTCATAATTTTGGCCTCCACAACTGTGAGGCCAACAGCAAAATCTGCTGTGTTCAGTTTCCAAGTTTGTGGTAATTTGCTATGACAGCAATGGGAAAGCCACTCTTGGCCCATGTAAAAATCTCACCCATTGCCTGTTTCTTGACCTGTAACAAGTAATTTGAGCTTGAAAAATTATTTCTGGCTGGGCACAGTGTCTCACGCCTATAATCCCAGTACTTTGGGAGGCTGGGGTGAGAGGATTGCTTGAACCCAGGAGTGCTAGACCAGCTTAGGCAACAGAGCAAGACCTCGTCTCTATGAAAAATCAAAAAGTTATCCTGACATAGTGGCATGCACCTATAGTCCCAGCTACTTGGGAGGCTGAGGTGGAAGGATCACTCGAGTGCAGGAGGTCGAGACTATGGGGAGCTGTGATCACTGCACTCCAGCCTTTGTGACAGTTAGACCCCACCTTAAAAATAAAATTATACACTGGGCTCGGTGGATCAGCCTGTAATCCCTCGCCTTGGTAGGCTGAGGTGAGTGAATTGCCTGAGCCCGCGGGTTCGAGACCCACCTGGGCAAC
>NW_007246122.1:516221-516854 GCF_000164805.1 Carlito syrichta | reverse complement strand
GCACTCCAGTCTGGGCGACAGAGTGAGACTCCAACTCAAAAAATAAATAAAATAAAATAATTTCCCTGTCCAGGCAAACCTCAAATTATACTTTTCCATGGGTAGAAGCTGACAGTTCTTGGAATGGCTGAAGTCTTAGACAGAAGAGGTAGAAAAATTTTAGAGGTTGGTCATTTGGCCAGTTAGAGAGGACTTCTAGCCGGGCATGGTGGCATGCGTCTATAGTTCCAGCTACTTGGAAGGCTGAGGTAGAAGGATCACCTAAGACCAACAGGTCGAGACTGCGGTGACCGTGAGCGTGCCAGTGCACTACAGCCTGGGCAACAAGACTGAGACTCCAACACAAAAAAAAAAAAAAAAAGGCTGGGCTTGGTGGCTCAGCCTGTAATTCCAGCGCTTTGGGAGGCTAAGGTGAGTGGATTGCCTGAACCCACGGGTTCAAGACCCGCCCGGGCAACTTGGTGAGACCTCATCTCTACAATAAATAAAAAAAATCAGCCGGGTGTGGTAGCGCGTGCCTGTAATTCCGGCTACTCGGAAGGTTGAGCAGAAGGATCGCCGGAGCCCAGCAGGTCAAGGCTGTGGTGGCCGGGAGCATGCCACTGCACTCCAGTCTGGGCGACAGAGTGAGCT
>NW_007246122.1:505460-516125 GCF_000164805.1 Carlito syrichta | reverse complement strand
AAAAAAAAAAAAAAAAAAAAAAAAAAAAAGAAAGAACCTCATGGGTTTGCAGTGTCTTGAGATCAGCATGGTTCAAAGTGCTGTTCTCAGGTTTGTAAACGCATACATTTTTACCTTTTTTTTTTTGAGTTGGAATCTCACTCTGTCACCCAGACTGGAGTGCAGTGGCACGCTTCCGGCCACCGCAGCCTCAACCTGCTGGGCTCTGCTGATCCTTCCGCCTCAGCCTTCCAGGTCGCTGGAATTACAGGCGGACGCTACCATGCCCAGCTAATTTTTTATTTATTGTAGAGATGAGGTCTCGCCAAGTTGCCCAGGTGGGTCTTGAACCCGCAGGCTCAGGCAATCCACTCACCTCAGCCTCCCAAAGCGCTGGGATTACAGGCTGAGCCACCAAGCACGGCTACATTTTTACCTTTTTAGTGTCCCCAGAGTTGAATAAGTTCTTAGGGGAAAACTTGTAATAAAAGGAAGTCACGATTGAGAGATACATAAACTATAAAGATTTGTCAGTTTAAGATAGGAGACAGTTCTGTAGTGATGGGGATGCTCATATACACTGTTATGTCTCTCTCTTTCTAGATTTAGAATACTAGTTGGCCCAAATTAATAATTGGAGGATAGACACAGTGGCACATGCCTGTAATTAATCTCAGCTCTTTGGGCAGTTAAGGCAAGGAACCTCAAGGAACACTTGAGGCCTAGAGTTTGAGACCAGCCTGACTGACCAACATAGTGAGACCCTCTTCTCTACCAAACAAACAAAAAAAATTAGCTGGGCATGTATGCCTATAGTGCATGCCTATAGTCCAGCTTCTTAGAAGGCTGAGGTAGGAGGATCACTTAAAACCGGAGTTCAAGGCTGTAGTGAGCTATCATCATACCACCATACTCCAGCCTGGATGACAGTGTGAGACTCTGTATATTAAAATAATCATAATTATTATTGGAATATTGCTTGGTGTTAGAGTAACTGCTGATGCTCATGTGTAGCCATATCCCCCTCCTCTTCCTTGGTTACTGCTACAGACAACCTTGCCTGTTTCCTGTTCCCCCTGCCATCTAGATGGGACCTTATGGGGAATTTTCTCCTTTGGAATGTGAGCAAAAGTGATATTTGTTACCTCTGAGCTAAGAGTCTTAGGAATGGATATACTTCCTCTATCATCTCTCATTCTCAATTCACAAGCTCAACCGACAGTACTCCAAGGATTCTGGGGAGAGTGGTACCACAGTATTCAACAGCTCTGAGTCCCTGAGTGACTGTGTGGAGCACAGCCTACTTCTGTGCCAGCTCTCATTGGAGTGTGACATGACAGAAACATAAATTTTATGACTTTAAGTCAGTGGATTTCAGAGTTATCCATTAAAGCAATTAATGTAACTTACCCTAAGTAATATACTTGGTCAACATAAAATTAGAGCAAAGGGAATTGGACAGTCGTAAAGAATGTTCTATTGGGATGGCAGTACATCTGATGAAGTACTCCTTCCCCACAAATGGATTCTAGCTCTCCAGAAACCAGCTAGTACCTCTTCTCTTAGACAGGGTAGGATAAATGCTGACACGATAATTCTTACTCTTTGGGGCTCCTATTTTTCTGAGTATGCTTCTTCTACTAAAAACATTCTTTCTTCACACAGGGCTTGTACCAGTGGTCTAGGCTGCAGCCTTCTTTGTTGGAGTCACACCCAGTCATGCTTTCTCTGCCTTGGCCAGCTGGATTAGATTTGGCTATTCTCAGTGTTCCTTTTTTTTTAGTAGGAGTCTCACTCTTTCACCCAGTCTGGAGTGCAGTGGCATGATCACGGCCACCACAGCTTTAACCTGCTGGGCTCAGGTGATCCTTCCACCTCAGCCTTCCAAGTAGCTGGAACCCTAGGCGTGCACCACCACACCCAGCAAATTTTTTGATTTATTGTAGAGACATGGTCTCACCAAGTTGCCCAGGCTGGTCTCAAACCCCTGGGCTCAGGTAATCCTCTTACCTCAGCCTCCCAAAGTGCTGGGATTATAGGTACAAGCCACCATGCCTGGCCAGCTTTCTTCTTTTAAGCTACATTTTGGGTGATTGATCTAAACATTTATATATCATCATGCATATAACGTTCTCCTTCCTTCTTTTTAATTATAAAATTAATGTATGTAAAAAAATTAAAAAGATTAGAACAGATAAGGTGAGTCCTTCCTTCTCACCCATCCCCGAGATAAATTCTGTAACATGCTGTTTATCTTTCCAAAAAGTTTGAATGCATGCACATGTAAATATTTATAAGTGTGTGGGTGTTATTTAAAAACATAAGTAAATGGTATATCTCTACACCTTTTTTTCTTATTTTGCTGCTTGAGCTGTTCATTTCATATTATATCTTGGGGATCCTTAAATGATCAGAGATAGACCGGGTTCAGTGGCTCAGCCTATAATCCCAGCACTTTGGGAAGGCTGAGGTGAGTAGATTGCCTGAGCCCACGGGTTCAAGACCCACCCGGACAACTTGGTAAGTCTACACAATAAATCAAAAATTAGCTGGGTGTGGTAGTGCAGGCCTGTAGTTCCAGCTACTTAGAAGGCTGACGCCGAAAGATTGCCGGAGTCCAGCAGGTCGAAGCTGTGGTGGCCAGGAGCGTGCCACTGCCCTCCAGCCTGGGCAACAGAGTTAAACTCCTACTCAGAAAATAAATAAATAAATAAATATATGACAAAGCAATTTTATAAGTCTTTTTCGGGAGGGGGAGGATGGATGGAAAAAACGTATCTATTGAATATCTTCTATTTGCCAGGCACCTTACTAGTACTTCACGTTCAGCATTTTAAGTCACAGTACCTGAGTATGGTACGTATTACCATTTTATCCTCATTGTACAGATGAGAACATGGAAGCTCAGAGTGGCTAGATAACTTGTCCAGGGTCACATCACCAGCGAGTGGCTTAACAGGGGTTTTAACTTCAAAGCTCTCATCCACTGCTCTTTTTACCTGCCTCAACAAAAATTAAAAATGACCTAGTTAAACTGGGGCCAAACTTCTGAGTAGCAGATTAGAACCATTACAAGTGCTGGGTGTGGTGGCATGCACTTGTGTTCCCAGGTACTTGGGAGGTTGAAGATGGAGGATTGAGGCCAGGCGTTTGAGGTTGCAGTGAACTATGGCTGTGCCTGTGAATGACTACAGCACTCCAGCCTGGGCAACATAGCGAGATCTAGTCTCAAAAAAAAAAAAAAAAAGATTTCAAGTCACTAGGTAGGTTTTTGACTCCTATAATCAACCATTAGATGTTTATTTGAAAAAGGAAGCTCTTTAGTTGTCTTGTTGAGAATAGGAGGCTGGGTAGCTTTGGGCAAGATCCCAAACACAACTTTCTTAACTTTTATGTGGAGAAGAAGACCTCCAAGGGCAGTTGTGAGTTAATTCATGTAAAGCACTTGAAAGAATGCCAGATGCACAGTAAGCTCAGAGTAAGGTGCTGTCTGTTATGTGGATTCGAGAACAAGAAGGAAATTAGGAACAGGAAATTGAGGCCTGAAGGGAGGGGTCCAACTCCAAGGGGCAGTTAAGCCAACGTGGAGCCAGAAGGTAGACGTTTAAGTGGTTGGCAGGAAAGCAGAAAGAAATGAGGGAACAAACCCCACCCCAAGCCCTCTCTCCCCCTCCTCCTCGCCCCGCCCCTGGGAATGGGAGGTGAAGAGAAAGCAAATGGGTGTAAATCAACTGGGAAGCCCCTCCTCAGTCTTCTGCTGGATCCAGCCAAAGGAGGGAGGGGCGCTGGTGAGTCAGCCTGAGGTCACCCCGTGGGAATGTGAGCTATTCTGTGGGAGAGCTGTTCCAGCACTTACCTCGAGGGAGGCATCCTGCTTTCGGTAGATGATGAGCTTTTCATTTCTCCACGTGTGCTTCCCCTTTCCAGGCTATCCCACAGTATTGGACTTGTGGGGCAGGTGGGGGATGTGTGATGAACTCACACAGAAGGTGTCATGGTCCTATGAAGCCAGAAGTGATGGGTGGTGGGAGTTGCCTCCCCCTCTCCTTCGCCTCAGCATGTGGCAGCCACCAGGGAGAGGGCAGCCAAATGGAAGCAGCATGCAACTGTGGACCGAATGAACAGCAAAGAGAAGTTGTCTGAGTTGGAAGACATGGAGGCTCCGACCAGCCCTGGGGAACACAGGAGGCCAGGGGCATACAAGGGACAGAACCCTGGACTGCATCAGCCTTCTGCCCTTAGCCACACTGGCATAGGGCTCCATCTGTTCTTGAATGAGCAGGCTGTCGTGAGAGACTGACGTTTGTCCTCTCACCTTTCTGCCTAGCCGGTCCCTTAATCTGATTCTGGTGAGGGGCAATGGGAGACTCATATCAAAACCTGTCTGGGGCCTTTGATGACAGGGTGTTGTAGACAGCACAGAGGGCCTCTACTGAGAGCGTATTCAGTCACTCTCAACAACTTCTTGGTGAGGGGGTTTCAATTGGAGGACCAATGGGTGTCATCAGGCATGTCCCCAAGAGGTCTGGGAATCTGTCATTTTCTTGGAGAATTGTTCAGAGTTGAGAGCGTGGTCCTTTGCCTTAGAGGCTCAGAAACCTCATTTATCAACCTGTGGACTGTGGAGGGTGGAATGTTTCTCAGGGGTGGAGTCACATTAACCAAACTCAGAGGATGATGGATAAGCCAAAGTGCTTGCCAAACTCAGAGGATGATGGATAATCCAAAGTGCCTGCCAATTTCTTATGATTCAAAGGGTCAAGGAGGGGCTGAATCCTAGCACTCTTTGGCCAATAGCAAAGGCAGGGTACATAGGAAGTCAAATTCTTTAAGAAGCTGCAGCGGGGCTTGGTGGCTCAGCCTGTAATCCCACGCTTTGGGAGGCCGAGGTGAGTGGATTGCCTGAGCCCGCAGGTTTGAGACCCGCCTGGGCAACTTGGCGAGACCTCATCTTTACAATAAATCAAAAATTAGCCTGGCGTGGTAGCGCGCCTGTAGTTCCAGCTAATTGGAAGGCTGAGGCGGAAGGATCGCTGAAGCCCAGCAGCTTGAGGCTGCAGTGGCCGGAAGCTGCCACTGCACTCCAGTCTGGGTGACAGAGTGAGACTCTGACTCAAAAAAAAAAAAAAGTTAGTGACGATTTGAGACATGCACTAGGAAATGCTATTCAAAGAGCTCTGACAACATTGCTGATCATTTGTGTTTGGTAGTTTATCCTAGCAGAAATCTTTTTTTTAAAGACAGTGCAGTGGCTTGATCATACTTCATTGTAGCCTCAGACTCCTGGGCTCAAGTGATCCTCCCTAGCAGAAGTCTTGACTGTAGAGTGTCTGTGTGTGTGTGTGTGTGTGTGTGTGTGTGTGTGTGTGTGTGTGTGTGTGTGGTGCGGGGTTGTCAGGGGGGTAAATATGCAACAGAAATTGAACTCAGAAAACATAATGCTGTCTATGAAGGTAAGTTAGTTTTAAAACTTGCCTAGAAGCCGGGCTCAGTGGCTCAGCCTGTAATCCCGCGCTTTGGGAGGCTGAGGTGAGTAGATTGCCTGAGCCCGTGGGTTCGAGACACGCCTGGGCAATTTGGCGAGACCTCATCTCTACAATAAATTAAAAAAATCAGCTGGGCGTGGTAGCGCGTGCCTATAGTTCCAGCTACTTGGAAGGCTGAGGCGGAAGGATCGCCGGAGCCCAGCAGGTGGAGGCTGCGGTGGCCCGGAGCGGCCACTGCACTCCAGTTGGGGTGACAGAGTGAGACTCCAACTCAAAAAAAAAAACAAAACTTGCCTAGAAAGGAGAGGTCATTTCCCCCCCCTCAGTATGAAGTTCTCTGATCCTCCTTGAGTTTCTATGTTCACCGGATCTTCTCACTGGCACAGCAGGAGGGTTCTAATCTGCCATTATCACTACTCCACGGAATTATTCACTGGTTCAGGCACTCAGGGGTTACACTTCTTTCACTGACAAAGACTGTTGTTTCATCTGCAGTTACATGAAGAACAATTGCAGCCCCAGTGCTCAGCCAGATTAATCACAGGTGTGTGATCCCTGCATCCCAGCGGACAGCCTTTTTGAACAGGGCAACTTCAAATTAACATCAGATTGAAACCATGTTGCAGTTGTCCCTATGATGATTCATAGAGAACTTCTGCCCGTTGTTCAAAAGAAAAATGCAAACCCGGGGACATTCTTCAAGCTCTATTTTTGACCTCTTATGAAAAAAATGTGACGTAAGAAGGAGGGAAAACCATGAGAATTAATTTCATAACCAAATAATGTGATGTTTTGCAAGCTGACTGCATCTGAGAACGAAAAGAAACAAAAAATAATGCTGATTTAGAGGCCAGGCCCAGTGGCTCATGCCCATAATCCCAGCACTTTGGGAGGCCAAGGTGAGAGGATTGCCTGAGCCCATGAGTTCGAGACCTACCTGGGCAACTTGGCAAGACCTCATCTCTACAATAAATAAACAAATTAGCTGGGCACGGTGGCTGGTGCCAGTAGTTCCAGCTACTTGGAAGGCTGAGGCGGAAGGATCGCCTGAGCCTAGCGGGTAGAGGCTGCGGTGGCCGTGAACGTGCCACTACCCTCCAGCCTGGACAACAGAGTGAGACTCCAACTAAAAATAAATAAGTAAATAGTGCTGCTTTGTATACATCAGAGTAAATAGAGTACAGTCCTTATACTGAATTTGCAGAATCAATTCTCTTTAGAGTGAGTGTTCAAAAGCTGATTCTCAGTGTGTTTACATACCTCCTAGGTTAAACTAGTTCACATTCTTAAAGCTCATGGTGGTGTTATGGATGTATATACTTTATGTGCATGTGGGGAAGGCAGTTAGACACTGATGTTTTTCCAGATCATTCCCTCACCTGATGCCAAATTTCCTATTGCTAATCCCTCACCCTGATCTCTCTCCTAGGGAGTTCTGCCTAATACCAAACCTGTACATTCTCTGTACAAAGAATGCTGGCTGACAAAACACGAGGTTTAAATTTTTTAAAGTGACACAAGGAATTTTCTTCAAGCAGGCTGGAAGATGTTTATCAATCTGATTCATCACTGTGAAATTGATCTCATGAGACTAACTTTCCTTTGAAGTTTTAAAATGGTTAATGAATAAACTGACTTTTTTAAATATTGGAGAAAATGTTACCATAGTTATTTCTTGATTTTCCATGTATAGCGTATGTATGCTGTAAGTTTATTCGTGGCCATTCAGTTTCTTACTATCCCTTGGGGGGACAGTGGTCTCTTCCTGACTTGGTTTTGTTTAAGATAATGTTATGTTTATCTTTGAAGAATGTTTTGCAGATTAACATCTGTAGAACCAGCTGGGCTCCGTGGCTCAGCCTGTAATCCCGTGCCTTTGGGAGGCTGAGGTGAGTGGATTGCCTGAGCCTGCAGGTTCAAGACCCGCCTGGGCAACTTGGCGAGACCTCATCTCTACAATAAATCAAAATGAACCGGGCATGGTAGCTCGCCCCTGTAGTTCCAGCTACTTGGAAGGCTGAGGCGGAAGGATCACCGGAGCCCAGCAGGTCGAGGCTGCGGTGGCCAGGAGTGGCCACTGCACTCCAGTCTGGGCGACAGAGTGAGATTCCAACTCAAAAAAAAAAAAAAATTTGCTTTGGGGGGTATTTGCAACAACGCATGTCAGATATGCACTTAGCTGTTCATTTTTTTTCTTAAGAGGGGGTCCTTGCTCTGTCGCCCAGGCTGGAGTCCCGTGGTGTGATCATAGCTCACTGCATCCTCAAACTCCTGGACTCAAGTCATTCTCCTGCTTCAGTCTCCCAAGTAGCTGGGACTACAGGCTCATGCCACTGTGCCCAGCTAATTTTTTTTCTTTTTTTGTAGAGATGGAGTCTCACTATATTGCCCAGGCTGGTCTCAAACTCCTGGCCTCAAGTCATCCTCCTGCCTTCGCCTCCCAAAGTGCTGGGATTATAGGCATGAGCCACTACACTGGACCTAAATGTGCATTATAAAAAGAATAATAAAACAGTTTTTCCTGTCTCAAAAGGTAATAAATTATATCCCTCAGGAAACTAGACACCTCCTAGGGTGATCCTTGACCAGGAGTGTTTTTTTTTTTTCTTCCTTTTTTTGAGTTGGAGTCTCACTCCGTTGCCCAGGCTGGAGTGCTATAGCATGCTTATGGCCACCACAGCGACAACCTGCTGGGCTCTGGTAATCCTTCTGCCTCAGCCTTCCAAGTAACCGGAATTACAGGCGCATGCTACCATGCCTGGCTAATTTTTGATTTATTGTAAAGATGAAGGCTCACCATGTTGCCCAGACTGGTCTTGAACCCATGGCAATCCTCTTGCCTCAGCCTCCCAAAGTGCTGGAATTACAGACTTGAGCCACCTCGTCTGGTCAGGAGTGTTCTTATAATGGGCTGATAAAGATTGGAAAATATATGTGCTTTTAAGGAAATTTCTTTTTGTCAAGTGAGGCAAAATTTCATAAATTTCACTTTTATGTTCACTCTCTGGTGTTACCACTAACCCTACCAAGTGGGTAATTATGGATAGTTATATTCATTATGTTCACTATTAAGCAACTAAATCTATTTCATGCTTAACATTTGCTGATAATCTGACTTCAGTGTGTTAAGATGTCGACTGTTGTGCTAGGCTTGGTCACACTACTGCACAGGCTTTAAGGAATTCCTACAAACTGGTGAAAGGAAAATTTCTATCACTTGTCTAGATGTGGCAGTGATTCCAAACAACTGCTACTCGTTGCTTTTAAATAATAAATTCCTGTTAGTTTGAGCGATGTCTGGTGATGGTGTTTATAAAACCTGTTTTCATAAGTCATGTTTTTGGTCTATTATGTTTCAGTAACTGGTCTTTAATCTACTTACGGATGTGCTATACTTCAAAAGTTACTCATCGACCTATTTCTGAAGCCCATGATCATGAAATACAGCTAATATTTACTTGTGCAGGGCAGATCTTGGATGATACAATATCAATAGGTTTGTGTTCTTTAAATAACTTTTTTTTTTTTCAGTTGAGGGATCTTACTCTGTTGCCCATGCTGGAGTGCAGTGGCACAATCATGGCTTTCCATGGCTCACTACAGCCCTAAACTTCTGGATTCAGGTGATCCTTCCTCCTCAGCCTCTTGAGAAGCTGGGACTACAGGCACACCCCACCACATCTGGCTAATATTTTGACTTTTTTGTAGAGATGTGCTCTTGCTATGTTGCCCAGGCTGATTTCAAACTCCTGGGCTGAAGCAATCCTCCTGCCTTAGCCTCCCAAAGTGCTGGGATTACAGATGTGAGCCACTGCGCCCAGAGGTTTCTGTTCCTTTTTTTATTTTTTTATTTTTTGAGTTGGAGTCTCACTCTGTCGCCCAGGCTGGAGTACAGTGGCACACTCACAACCAATGCAATCTCGACCTTCTGGGCTCAGGCGATCCTTTTGCCTCAGCCTTCCAAGTAGCAGGAACTACAGACGCATGCCCCCATGCTTGGCTAATTTTTTGATTTATTGTAGAGACAAGGTCTCACCGAGTGGCCCAGGCAGGTCTCAAACCCCTGGACTTAGGCAATCCTCTTGCCTTGGCCTCCTAAAGTGCTGGGATTACAGGCTTTAGCCACTGCGCCTGGCTAGGTTTGTGTTCTTTCAACAACATATTCTTTTGTTTTGTTTTGAGTTGGAGTCTCACTCTGTTGCCCAGGCTGGAGTGCAGTGGCACACTCACTGCCACCCCAGTGTCGATCTGCAGGACTCAGGCGATCCTTCCGTCTCAACCTTCCAAATAGCTGGAACTACTTACGTGCAGTATCACACCCGGCTAATTTTTAATTTATTGTAGTGACGAGGTCTTGCCAAATTGCCTGGGCTGGTCTCGAACCTGCAGACTCAGGCAATCCATTCATCTCCCAAAGTGCTGGGATTACAGGCTGAGCCACTGATCCTGGCTGAGCTCTTTGTCTTCTAGTCATTGGGTACTGATAGGGTAGGGCGGGCATTAAGATTTTTTTGCCTTGCCAAAAAAGAATGTAGTTAGGCCGAGCTCGGTGGCTCAGTTTGTAATCCCGCGCCTTGGGAGGCTGAGGTGAGTAGATTGCCTGAGCCCGCGGGTTCAAGACCCACCTGGGCAACTTGGTGAGACCTCATCTCTACAATAAATCAAAAAAAAAACTGTGGAAGCGTGCGCCTGTAGTTCCAGCTACTTGGAAGGCTGAGGCGGAAGGATCGCCGGAGCCCAGCGGGTCGAGGCTGCGGTGGCCAGGAGCGGCCACTGCACTCCAGTCTGGGTGACGGAGTGAGACTCCAACTCAAAAAAAAAGAATATAGTTAGGAGCCACAGCTTTAAATCAAGATTTCCAGGAATTGAATATCTGAATATACTTTTATCATGAATGATTTCCCCATAAATTGGTGAATCTCAAGCCCGGCAGCACATTAGCTTCCCCTGAGAAGAATTTTTAAATATTGACGCAGAAGCCAACTTCACACCAAGTGAACTGAGCTATCTGAAGGCGGAGCCTAGACAGAGCACTTATTTATTTATTTTTTATTTATTTTTGAGTTGGAGTCTCACTCGGTTGCCCAGACTGGAGTGCACTCCAGTCTGGGCGACAGAGTGAGATTCCAACTCCAGTCTGGGCTCCTGGCCACCACAGCCTCGACCTGCTGGGCTCCGGCGATCCTTCCGCCTCAGCCTT
>NW_007246122.1:492996-505440 GCF_000164805.1 Carlito syrichta | reverse complement strand
CAGAACTACAGGCGCGTGCTACACGCCCGGCTGATTTTTTGATTTATTGTAGAGATGAGGTCTCGCTGCCCAGGCGGGTCTCGAACCCGCAGACTCAGGCAATCCACTCACCTCAGCCTCCCAAAGGCGCAGGATTACAAGCTGAGCCACTGAACCCGGCTGACAAAGCACTTTTAAAAAGCATCCCAGGTAATTATGAGGCATAGGCGGGGCCTGAGAATTCCTATAAAGGAGCATTCTCTAACTCTTCAGATGCATAAAGAAAGCAGCAACTGCCATTAGAATGGAGGAACATTAACCTAATGGGGATGAAAACTTTACCAGGGCATTGTTTCAGAAGAAATCCTTGGTTAAAAGGGCAAGTGACCACATGGCAATAACAGAAAGCAGTAAGTCCTCTGCACACAAAACCTTCTGTGTGTTTTCAGATTGAGATTCATATTTTCAAAGGCACACGTTAGAGACAGAATGGCTGGTGGGAAGGGACTGAGGAAGAGGGGAAGGAAAGATGAAGGGAAACTAAGCAGTCAGAGGGATCAGCACATGAGTGACACAGTGGGCATCCTGGCTTCAGAATGTCCATTCCCGTGTGACCCAGAGAAACACTGACTTACACCTGTCCTGGAAATGAAAGAAAAGGCCTAGTGCTGGGCTTGGTAGCACCATTCTGAGAGCAGATGTCCACGGTTAAAGAGAGTCAGTAAGAGGCAACAGGTGATTCACGCCTGTTATCCTAGCATTTGCAAGACTGAGGAGGGAGGACTGATTGAGGCCAGGAGTTCGAGACCAGCCTGGGCAACATAGTGAGACCTGGTCTCTACAAAATTTTAAAAATTCGCTGGGCATGGTGTGCATGCCTGTAGCCCAGCTACTTGGGAGGCCAAGGCAGGAGGATTGCTTGAGTCCAGGCATTCAAGGCTGCAGTGAGCTATGATTGTGCCACTGCCCACTAGCCTGGGGGACGGATCAAGATTCTGTCTCTAGGGGGAAAAAAAAGGCAACAGGTGAGGTCGCAGTCTTCGGGGGAGCAGAATGCCAGAGGAAATTGACAGCAGGCCAGGGATGAAGCCTAGCAGCGTGTTTTGAGGCTGCAAGGCAAGAGAGTGGGTAAGAGAAGTCAAGGCCCTAATTCTGACGGAACTGGAGGCAGGGGCAAGTGTGAAAGCAGTGCCTTGGTCACAGAGGGAGATGGAGACTCAGCTCCCCACACTGGAGCTCAAGCACAAGGGCTTGATCATATGACGTCAGTCCTCTCTGGAGAGGGCCAAAGCCAGCCATGCGGCAAAACAGAGAAAGCTAAACCCAGGAGTCCTTCAATGTCCTCTCTCCTGGAACATGCTTAGGACCAGAGCCTGCAGGTACGGTAGAAGGAGCCTCATTTTCCATCTTTCAGATGGAGACCGGCCTCCAGAGCATTGTCCCAACAAAGATGGCCTCCACCCTGGAGCTGACATACCAGCCTTTCTTCCTGGGTAGCCATTTCTAAGTCCAGCATTCCCCCACAACGCACAACTCTTGAAATGAAGGAACATGGCTCACACACGTCTGGTACCTTGCTTCTGGAGAGGGTGCTAAGATTTGTCAACTTGAAGAAATGAATGTTTGCACCTGCTTTTTGCCTCCCAACTCACAACTTAGGACAAGTCAAATCCCAGTAGGGAGTGAGTTACACAGTGGATATTCTGACTTCAGAATGCCCATTCCTGTGTGACCCAGAGAAACACTGACTTATACTTGTCCTGGAAGTGAAAGAAAAGGCCTAGTGCTGGGCATGCTACCTCATGCCTGTAACTTAGCATTTTGGGGAGGGCAAGGTGAGAGAATTCTGAAACTAGCCTGGACAACAAAGCGAGACCTTGTCTCTACAAAAGGTGAAAAAATTAGCGCCTTTGGGAGGCTGAGGTGAATGGATTGCCTGAGCCCGTGAGTTCGAGACCCACCTGGGCAACTTGGCGAGACCTCATCTCTACAATAAATCAAAAATTAGCGGGGCGTGGTAGCGCGCGCCTGTGGTTCCAGCTACTTGGAAGGCTGAGGTGGAAGGATCACAGGAGCCCCGCAGGTCGAGGCTGCGGTGGCCGGGAGCGGCCAGTGCACTCCAGTCTGGATGACAGAGTGAGATTCCAACTCGAAAAATAAAATAAAATAAAATAAATAAATAAATAATACAGATTCTGGAGCATACTCTCTGATATTCTGACACTGTTGACATGGCAGATCTATTTTAAAAAGCTCCTAGGTGAAAACAGATAAATTCCTTCCTCCCTCCCTTCTCCTCCTCCTTCTTTTTCTTCTTCTCCTCCTCCTCCTCCTTCTCTCTCTCTCTTTCTTTTTTTGAGCTGGGGTATCACTCTGTCACCTAGGTTGGAGTACAGTGGCATGATCACAGCTTACCACAACCTCAGCCTTGACTTCCTGGACTCAGGTGATCCTTCCACCTCAGCCTTCCAAGTAGCAGGGACTACAGGCACATGCCACCATACCTAGCTAACTTTTCAATTTTTTTTGTAGAGATGAGACCTAACTATATTACCCACACTGGTCTTGATTTTCTGGGTTCAAAGCAATCTTCCTGTCTCAGTCTCCCAAAGTGTTAGGATTACAGGTATGAGCCACCACACCTGGCCAAGATTTCTCAACTACCTGAAAATAGAACTACCATACGATTCAGTAGTCCTACTCCTGGATATCTCCCCAAAGGAAAAGAAATCACTATATCAGAAAGATACCTCCAGTGGTATGTTTATCTCAGCACCATTCATAACAGCAAATATATGGAATCAACCTAACGGTCCATCACTGGAGGAATGGATAAAGAAAATGTGGTAGATATACACCAGGGAATACTACTCAGTCATAAAAAGGGAATAAAACAATGCTTTTTGCCTTTACTGAAGGCCATTATCTTAAGTGAAACAACTCAGACACAGAAAGACAAATACTGTGTATTCTCATTATAAGTGGAAGTTTAATAGTGTGCACACAAGCCGGGCTGGGTGGCTCAGCCTGTAATCCCGTGCCGTTGGGAGGCTGAGGTGAGTGGATTGCCTGAGTCTGCAGGTTCGAGACCCGCCTCGGCAACTTGGCAAGACCTCATCTCTACAATAAATCAAAAAAATTAGCCGGGTGTGGTAGCGCGCGCCTGTAGTTCCAGCTACTCGGAAGGCTGAGGCGGAAGGATCGCTGGAGCCCAGCAGGTCGAGGCTGCGGTGGCTGGGAACGGTCACTGCACTCCAGTCTGGGTGACAGAGTGAGACTCCAACTCAAAAAAAAAAGTAGTGTGTACACATGGACACAGAGTGTGGGATAGTAGACATGGAGACGCAGAAGGATGAGGGGTGGATGATGGGCGGTTGCTTGGTGGGTGTGGTGTGTGTGGCTCTGGAGATGGACGCACTGACGGCCCTGACCTCATCACTGTGCAATACGTCAACATAGCAAAATTGCACTTGTACCTGATGAATATATATTTTAAAAATAAATACAAACAACACAAAATAAATAATAATCTGGTAGTTCTGGGACACACAGTCAGTCTGGGAGCTAGAACACGAGTGGTTGGATTACCCTGTGTCTCTCACCTCGGGCAAGCTCAGGAGCACAGCTTGGCTCTGAGGGTGAGGACTTGCTGCAGGGAGTGGCTGTCCCAGGCCAGGGTGATGATGGGTTCCTGGGGCCCATGAGAGTTGCTGTCTTGTTCCCTATATCTCATGCAGAGCTTGCTACTTGGGCAAGGCTATGTGGGGTCCTGGGGTAGCCAGCAGAGCCGGTCCATGGCAGACGCATGAAACTCTAATGTTAACTGATTCTGCTCCAGCTGACTGTTTCTTGGCCTCTGCTCAAGAATTCAAGGGGTGGTAGAGAAGGTGGCTCCTTTTGGCTCTGAATGGCTATAGACCAGTAAGGGGAGGGTCTGAAGAGGTCAATGAATTAACTCGTTAGTGCCATTAACTTATTTTTGTTTTTTAAGAGACAAGGTCTCTCTTTGTTACCCAGGTTGGAGTGCAGTGGGGCGATCCTAGTTCACTGCAGCCTCCAACTCCTGGGTTCAAGCAATCCCCTCACCACAGTTTCTTGAGTACCTAGGACTACACGTGTGCACCATTATGTCCAACTAATTTTAAAATTTCTTGTAAGGACAGTGTCTTGCTATGTTGCCCAGGCGGGTCTCAAACTCCTGCGATCCTCACATCTTGGCCTCCCAAAGTCCTGGGATTACAGGCATGAGACTGGCCCCATTAACATTTTAGCATGGACTAATTGATCAGATGGGGTCTTTCTTTCCAGGGGTGCAGATATGTCTTCAAAGATTACAAAGAGCCTGGGGGAAAGCCCAGTGTTGAACCTCCTGTGTCTGGAATAAGAGGTGGGAATGGATGGTGTCCAAACCCTTTCATGCTCTCGCATTTGTTTGTTCAGTCTGTGAGTACTGATTGTTCTTTGCATATGCCAGGCACTGTTCTAGGCACCAGAGATACACACATTGAACGGACAGATGTGGCTCAGCTCTGGTGGGTTCACATCCTAATGCTTGTGATTGCAGATACCTGAGGAAGCCAGTCCTCAGAGCGGGCCACCCCGGGGCAGACTACTGGACACTGGATGAGACACAAGGCGAACATCCTTTTCTTCCTGTCATTCTCAACGCTGCCTGGGAGCCAGACCTAAAATCCACGTGGGAGCAGAGGTGGAGACAGACAGTGTCACTCTCCCACACCCGAGTGCAGCTACCCATGGAGCAGTATGGGAGTGTCTGTGGGGATTTCATTTCAGCGGGTGTGGCTCTCGGATGCCTGCATGCTTCGAAGACAGTGGTTCAGAGGTTATAGGAGTCAGCCTTTTAGTGTTGCGCTTTATAAAGATGACCAAAGGCTGGAGACATGCCCAAAGGCCTTAAGGAATTAAACATAGGAAAAATATATAGGAATCAGGGGCTGGCTTTGAGTTTAATAGACGGGGAATGTTATGCCAAAGGTTTGGGCTTTGGATTTGTACAATGCTAGATTCAATAACAAGAATCTGTCTTTGGCTTTTGTTGTGCAGGAAACTGAAACAGGCTAATAGTGTAGGTGTAAAAGGGACGTACAAAGGACTCAAAGGGAGGCCAGGAAACCTGGAAAGAAAGGAAAAGAAGGGCCAATTAGTGCACATATATGGAAGCTAATTTTCATATGAGAAAGTAAGAGATTCTTACTTTAGAAATTGACGGTTACTAAGGGCCTGAGCTTAGTCATTTGCCGTGTCGCCTTCCCTCTCCCATGGAAAATTAACCAATTTCCCTTCCTTTTTCTTATTCCTCACATGCCTTTGCTTTCAGTTCTTCCCAGACTCAATCCTGCAAATGCCTGAGTCCAAGAAAAAAAAAAACCAAAAAACATTATGCCACTGGACAGACTTCAAGGACAAAGGCGCTGGCTATTTGTAAAACAAAGTCAGAGACTCCCACGGCGGCGGGGAGGAGCCGGGGCGCCTTCTTGCTTCCTCTCCTCCCCTCTGCCTGCTGCCCGTCGCACCTGCCCTGCCCTGGAAAAAACAGGCCACTTCTCTTTTTGAAGAACTCCAGAGGAGAGCCCCTGATCTCCCTTGATAACTTATCCCAAGTCTGATATCCTCATTGGCAGAGATTATTTTCTAGCTTAAATCACTCATGTGGAAGCCAAAGCTCATTTCCTTTTGTTCAGTGCTCACTGGAGACGGTGAACAGCTGGTCTCCATTCTCTAAGGAATATCGCTTTAAAAACCTCGCAGGCCACTGTGAAGTGGCCTCTGGGCTTTCTCTTCCTCCGATGGAGAATCAGAGCTTCTTTCCCCCATTCCTCATGGGTCCTATTTCTCAGCCCCTTTCACCTCTTTGTTCTTTGAATGCCTTAGGTTTTTCTAAGACATTCCCGCTTTGGAAGATGTTTGAAGGGAAACAACAGAAGGGTTTTTAGATGGGCTCGGTACTGGCGGCCCCTCTCACCTTACCACAAACCTCATTGTCCCCACTGGTTGAGTGGCTTCTGGGGCCAGGACTCCCAGGCCAGGCTGTGCCTGAGGAGTGAGAAACCTGTCAGTGAGCAGGGACCCTCACTTAGTCCTTGGCCCACCTGGACTGAAAACAGCACCTGATGTCAGTATGGCTCTTAAAGACTTACTACATACTCTTTTTTTTTTTTTTTTGAGTTGGAGTCTCACTCCGTCGCCCAGACTGGAGTGCAGTGGCCGCTCCCGGCCACCGCAGCCTCCACCTGCTGGGCTCCGGAGATCCTTCCGCCTCAGCCTTCCAAGTAGCCGGAATTACAGGCATGTGCTACCACACCCGGCTAATTTTTGATTTATTGTAGAGATGATGTCTCATCAAGTTGCCCAGGCGGGTCTCGAACCCGCGGGCTCAGGCAATCCACTCACTTCAGCCTCCCAAGGCGCAGGATTACAGGCTGTGCCACTGAGCCCGGCTTTACATAGACTCTTGTCCCTAAATTGTCTCATCCGGACTGCTCTTGGACAGAATGGGTGGGTTCAACCCTGAATGCTTATGGTGGAAAATCTTTTCAAGAAGAGAAGAAAAAAATTCAGTTCAGAAAAGTCTGATGGTTAGGTTGAAGTCAGCCCGACTTGAGTATTTTCCTTGTTAGGGAGTGGTGGAGGCTGGAGTGAGGGAAGGGTGGAGTTAGGGGGACTCAGGGGGACTCGGAGTGGCCGTGGGTGTGAGCTGAAGGCCCCAGATGGATGACTGGGGGTAGGTAAATGGGATGGCCTGTGGCGTAGTTGGAGGACCAGATGCTCAACAGAAACTTAGGAATCTGCTTGCCAGACGTCTTGTCAAGATGAACCGTGGAGGGAGGCCAGAGGGAAAGGCTTAGAAAGAGGCAGGTATAAAATGGATGGCTGTGTAGCTCAGAATGACAGAAACCAGAGGCTGGGAAGGGTGTGAGGGTGAGGGGAGGAGGAAGAGAGATTGGTGAATGGGTACAAACATATAGTTAGGGAGAAGAAACATATTCTAATGTTTAATAATGGAATAGGGTGACCATAGCTAGCAATATGTATTGTGCATACTTCAAAATAGCTAGAAAGGAGGACTTTAAATGTCCCCAACACATAGAAATAATGAATACTCCAGGGGGGTATCCCAAATACTTTGTCATGATCATTACATATTTTATGCCTATAACAAATACTTATATGTTCTCTAGATATATATATGTATATATATACATATATGTGTGTGTGTGTGTGTGTGTGTATATATATATATACACACACACATATATATATATATATAAACATATTATGCATCAGTAGGAAAAAAGTAGTAGGGGTAGGGGAGAGAAAGGGTGAGTTTAAGGCAAGATCTGAGATCCTGGGATAGGACCTGTACGGATATTAGTAGGATTAATGGGTTCTTTAGATTTCAGTTGGCCTGAAAGTGAGAGTAGAAAGGCCTGGAGGACTCATGCAGAAAGAACTGTGCTTTGTTGAAACCAGAGTCAAGAAAAAAAGTTTATTTAGAGGTTGGGGAGTCTGTAAAAGTGGAGTTAGGAAGTTAAGTGAAGCTGACATGAACTGAGACCACCAACTGAGTTCTAGCAACGAGATGACATGTGTCTGTCACTTACTTAGTGAGTATAAGAGCTGTAGCTATGAATTCAGATAATTTCTTTATTTTTATTTTTATTTTTGAGTTGGAGTCTTACCCCGTTGCCCAAGCTGGAGTGCAGTGGCACGTTCACAGCCACCCCAGTGTCAACTTTCTGGGCTCAGGCGATCTTTCCACCTCAGTCTTCCAAGTTACTGGAACTACAGGCATGCGCTACCATGCCTGGTTAATTCTTTTGATTTATTGTAGAGATGTTGATTTATTGTAGAGATGCGGGTCTCACTAAGTTGCCCAGGCTGTTCTCAAACCTGTGGGCTCAGGCAATCCCCTCACCTCAGCCTCCCAAAGTGCTGGGATTACAGACTTGAGTTACCATGCCTGGCCCAGATAATTTTTTAAAAACTAAGCCTAAGCCGGGCTCGGTGGCTCAGCCTGTAATCCTGCGCCTTTGGGAGGCTGAGGTGAGTGGATTCCTTGAGCCCGTTGGTTCGAGACCCGCCTGGGCAGCGAGACTTCATCTCTACAATAAATCAAAAAATCAGCCAGGCGTGGTAGCACGTGCCTGTAGTTCCAGCTACTTGGAAGGCTGAGGCGAGAGGATCGCTGGAGCCCAGCAGGTCGAGGCTGCGGTGGCCGGGAGCGGCTACTGTACTCCAGTCTGGGCGACAGAGTGAGACTCTGACTCAAAAAAACAAAACAAAACAAAACAAAAACTAAGCCTAAAACATCAAATAATAGTTGTTATCCTAAAGTTAACCACCTCGGATCATTTGTTCACACAATGCAAAGATTTCTACAACCCCTCCTTTGGTTTCATTTTTCTAAGCCTACAAAATAGACCTTCATCTATTTTGATTGGCGTGTGATCTTCATCTTATGAGGGTATGCTTGTTCATGAAGAACAATTAATCAGTTGGGAACCAAGATTGGGGAAGGGTAAGTGATCAGGCTGGAAGGGTTAAGGAAAACTGGAGCTGGTCTGTAAAGTGGTAAAACTGATTTTAATCAGGATCTATTGCAATAGGGAAAAGAAATCTCAGAGTAGGACAGGGTTCAATTATGAATACAGCACGAGCAAGTGGAGATTTATAACCAAGGAGCAGGGTGGGGGACCAGTGGATGGAACATTACTAAGAGAAAGCGTTGGGCCGGGCGTGGTGCCTCACGCCTATAATCACACCACTTTGGGAGGCCGAGGTGAGAGGAATACCTGAACCCATAGGTTCAAGACTACCCTGGGCAACTTGGCAAGACCTCATCTCTACAATAAATAAAAAAATTAGCTGGGAATGGTGGCACATGCCTGTAGTTCCTGCTACTTGGAAGACTGAGATGGAAAGATCACCTGAGCCCAGTAGGTCAAGGCTGAGGTGGCCGGGAAGGTGCCACTGCACTCCAGCCTGGGCGACAGAGTGAGACTCCAGCTAAAAAAAAAAAAAAAAGAATAGTAAGCGCTAAGTAAGGGGATTTCTGGCTAAATTAACTTGTCAGGATTCTTCCTGAAGGCAAGGTGATCGAACAATGAGATGGGGAGATGAGGAATTTGATCAACTACTAAGGATTCTTGCAGGAATTTACAAAATTGGGTGATGCAAAGACAGACACTGAAGTCCAAAGGCTGATACCTAGTTGAGAAGGCAGCTCAGAGTAGCCTCACCAAAGTTTGTCAAGAAGGGTGTCTTGTCAGCGCACCAGTTTTAAAGAAATCAAGAGTACTTTACAGAAGCAAAGTTCCAGTTGGAGCCCTAAACTAGAATTTTCTCTCTCTCTCTTTTTTTTCTTTTGAGTTGGAATCTCACTCTGTCGCCCAGACTGGAGTGCAGTGGTCACTCCCCGCCACCGCAGCCTCAACCTGCTGGGCTCCGGCGATCCTTCCGCCTCAGCCTTCCAAGTAGCTGGAACTACAGGCACGTGCTACCATGCCCGGCTGATTTTTTTGATTTATTGTAGAGATGAGGTCTCGCCAAGTTGCCCAGGCGAGTCTCGAACCGGCTCAGGCAATTCACTGACCTCAGCCTCCCAAAGCATGGGATTACAGGCTGAGCCACCGAGCCCGGCTGCTTTGGAATTTCTTTTTTCTTTTTTTTTTTGAGTTGGAGTCTCACTCCGTCACCCAGACTGGAGTGCAGTGGTCACTCCTGGCCACCACAGCCTTGACCTGCTGTATTCCGGCGATCCTTCTGCCTCAGCCTTCCGAGTAGCCGGAATTACAGGCGCGCGCAACCATGCCCGGCTGATTTTTTGATTTATTGTAGAGATGAGGTCTCGCTGCCCAGGCGGGTATCGAACTCGCGGGCTCAGGCAATCCACTCACCTCAGCCTCCCAAAGGCACGGGATTACAGGCTGAGCCACCGAGTCTGGCTTGCTTTGGAATTTCTAAAGAAATTTGATGGATTGTTTGACCTCAAGGAATAAATTCTGCACGAACAATGCCATTGATGTCAAAGAAACAAATTAACTGTCTTGGGTTTGATTTTGGTAAGTCAGCTCTGTGAATCCCCCTAGGCTTTGGAAGCTCCACCACAGACACTGGCTTTTGTTTCCTGGGTCGCACTGGAAACAACGTGGTTTGTCAACGCTTACTCTATTCCTCAAGAATGTATTGTTTGCTCAGTTTTTCTTAAAAGATAAGGACAAAAGATACATACATCTTTGACATTTCTGTCTGTCACTCAAAAATGTGTGGGGCTATCTTTATGTTCAAGTTTTCTCTAAGGAAGAGTCTATTTCTTTATCTAAATTGAACTCTTCAGCCTTCCTTCCCCAGGCAATCACCCATGTGAATTAGCCAAATTGCTGACCACTTAACCATTTTTATTAATTCTGTGGGTGAATGGACCATTGCATATCCACCAAAGCACCTTTTCTACCTAATTTTAATCCTTTGGTTTTAACTTTTATTTTTTTTTTGAGTTGGAGTCTCACTCATTGCCCAGGCTGGAGTGCAGTGGCGCACTCATGGCCACCCCAATTTTGACCTGCTAGGCTCTGGCGATCCTTCTGCCTCAGTCGTCCAAGTAGCTGGAACTACAGACATGCACCACCATGCCTGGCGAATTTTTTTTTTTTTTTTTTTGGGTTGGAGTCTCATTCTGTCACCCAGGCTGGAGGGCAGTGACATGCTTCCGGTCACTGCAGCCTCGACCTGCTGGGCTTAGGCGATCCTTCTCCCAGCCTTCCAAGTAGCTGGAACTATAGGCACGAGCCATCATGCCTGGATAATTTTATTTATTGTAGAGATGAGGTCTCACCAAGTTGCCCAGGCTGGTCTCGAACCTGTGGGCTCAGGCAATTCTCACACCTCAGCCTCCCAAATTGCTGGGATTATAGGTGTGAGCCACTTTGCCTGGTTCGGCTAATTTTTTATTTGTTATGGAGATGAGGTCTTGCCAAGTTGTTCAGGTTGGTCTCAAACCTGCGGGCTCAGGCAATCCACTTGCCCCGGCCTCCCAAAGTGCTGGGATTACCACTGAGTCTGGCCTGGTTTTAACTTAAAATAATTCTTCTGGAATGAATTCCATTTGCAGATTAATTCATTTAGACTATAGTATTCTTTGCAGGCAATAAATCATATATATGTATACTCATACACATATACATACACATATGCAATGCAGAAATAAAATGTATTTCTTGCTCAAAAATTTTAAATACTGATTGACTAAGCTTGAGGGGAATAAGGTAGGAAGTGAATGAGGAGCCAGCTTTCACTGAATTGTTACTAAAAGCCAGGAACAAATGATTGTCTCATTTAAACTTTGCTAAACTTACAGGTTAGGTGTTATTATTCCCATTGAGCAGCAAAAAAAAAACAAAACCAAAAAACCCTGAGACTTAGATTATTACTTGCCAAAAGTTACACAGGCTTCTTTGAACTGCCTTCTCAACTAGGCCTCAACTTTTGGACTTCCATGTCTGTCTTTGCACCACCCAGTTTTAGCAAAAACCCTGCTGTGTCAGTTTGTCAGTATGTACACCTTCCATACTTGATCAAAATCCTTATCCTGGCTGGGCATGGTGGCTCATGCCTATAATCCCAGCACTTTGGGAGGCCGAGGTGAGAGGATTGCTTGAGCTTATGGGTTCCAGACCAGCCTGGGCAACTTGACGAGACCTTATCTATACAATAAATAAAAGAATTAGCCGGGCATGATGGTGTGTGTCTGTAGTTCAGCTACTTGGAAGGCTGAGGTGGAATGATCACCTGAGCCCAGCAGGTTGAGGATGCAGTGACCAGAAGCATGCCACTGCCCTCCAGCCTGGATGATGACAGGGTAAGACTCCGACTCAAAAACCAAAATCCAAAAACCAAAAAAAACTCCTTATCCGTCTGGAGCCAAGATCGTAACTCAGGCTGTCATTGTCTAAATACTAGGAAAGACAACCTAGCTATTTTAGATACCAATAATTCAGTTGCCAGTAAACTATATTGTTATAAACGTGGTCTGTCTTGTTGCATAAGGAAGTTTTCTCTTTCTGTCTCCAGGAGTCAAAGCATTTTCTAAAATGGCACGTACTTATAAATCTGAAGGGAGGTGTTTGATCATTCCTTTGTCTTTTCTTTCTTTCAATTATTACAACTTTCTTTGTAGGACTGATTTCTCATGCTTTTAATAGTTCATGGCACACTGTTTTTGAATTCCCTGAGTGCATTTTCAATTGTATTTTATTTTTTTGAGTCAGAGTCTCACTCTGTCGCCCAGGCTGGAGTACAGTGGCATAGGGCCATTGTAGCCTCCACCTGCTGGGTTCAGGTGATCCTTACACCTCAGCCTTCCAAGTAGCTGGAATTACAGGCATGCTCCACCACACCCAGCTAATTTTTTGATTTATTGTAGAGATGAGGTCTTGCCAAGTTGCC
>NW_007246122.1:488823-492687 GCF_000164805.1 Carlito syrichta | reverse complement strand
GAGTGGCCACTGCACTCCAGTCTGGGCGACAGAGTGAGACTCCGACTCAAAAAAATAAAATAAAATAAAATAAAATAAAAAGTCAGAGACCACAATTGAATGAAATACTCTAATAATGGTCAGGTTAATACAAAGGAAAATAGTATTCTTATTTCCTGCACTAGGGCCTCCTGCTTCTATTGGAACATGTTTATCTCATATAGAGACTGCCTCTACCCCTAACAGCACTGTACGGCTGACCTATGTACATAATATGTAAGCACACGTGTGCATATGCACATACAAACATACAGACATATACTGTGTGTGTGCGTGGTCATCTCTTGCTTCTTTTTCTGCTGTTCCTTTTCCTTACACATAAAGGTAAATGTAAGGCAGCCAGAGGCAGTGTTTTCATGAAGGAAAATACATATGAAAAGACTTTGAGGAAGGAAAAAAGAAAGCCAAATGTGGCTAGATTATAATTAGTTGGGGGGAGAGAGACCCAAGATGGTGTTTTTGGTTTTTTTCTCTTTTTTTTTTGAGTTGGAGTCTCACTCTGTCACCCAGACTGGAGTGCAGTGGCCGCTCTTGGCCACCGCAGCCTTGACCTGCTGGGCTCCGGCGATCCTTCCGACTCAGCCTTCCAAGTAGCTGGAACTACAGGCGCGCGCTGCCACGCCTGGCTCATTTTTGATTTATTGTAGAGATGAGGTCTCACCAAGTTGCCCAGGCAAGTCTCGAACCCACGGGCTCAGGCAATCCACTCACCTTGGCCTTCCAAAGTGCTGGGATTACAGGCTGAGCCACTGAGCCTGGCCTATAATTTTATCACTATGGGAGGTCGAGGCAGGAAGATTGCTTGAGGCCAGAAGTTTGAAACCAGCCTGTCTTTACCAAAAATGAAATAAATTAGTCGGGCATCGTGACATGCCTGTAGTCACAGCTATTCTGGAGGCTGAGGCAGGAGGATCACTTGAGCCCAGGGGTTTGAGACTACCGTGAGCCATGATCATGCCACTGCCCTACAGCCTGGGTGATAAAGCAAAACCCTGTCTCTAAACAAACAAAATACCCAAAATGTTAACCACTTTCCCAAGGTAGCTCACTTAATAACTATTTGTTGAATGACATAAACAAAAAGCATTAATTTCATGGTGTTGGTTAGAATGTGGGGGGATTTTTATTCCTCAGTATATGATTGGAATGATTTCTGCATTTTGGCTTTAAATATGTTAAACCATAAAAATCTTTCTGGTAGAATTGGTTAATGCACCTCATCTTTCTTCTTCAACAGTGATGTGTTGGCACTCCAGTGGATTTTTCTTGAGTGCCTTTTTGACTGTTCTGTAAGCTGATGTTATTTTTGCTTTTAGATTCTGGAGGTAGGAATGCCCTCATTTCCTAAGCCATGATGTCTCAGTTACTACC
Organism: Carlito syrichta; assembly: GCF_000164805.1. Taxonomy (NCBI): domain Eukaryota; kingdom Metazoa; phylum Chordata; class Mammalia; order Primates; family Tarsiidae; genus Carlito; species Carlito syrichta. Next base: position 491,277 of record NW_007246122.1, on the reverse strand, counting down.
TACTTCTGCCTCCAGCAGTGAATCATGGCCCATCAGCACTTTGGGCCCATTACTTTCCCACTCAGAGTAGTAAAGATCCAATCAAGCATGAGATGAGTATGCCTCAAGATAGCAAGATATGGGAGGGTTATGGATGCTCTAGAAACTGTAAAAGCTGCCTCGCTTGCTTCAAAGTCCTGATGAGAAAGTTCACATGAAGCACTTCATGCGCTAGACTGTTCTTTAGAAAGGCAAGATATTAATATGGGTCAGAGCTGAATCATAGATTATATCGAAAATAATAACCCCCCCCAAAAGTCCTGGCACTTTAAAGGAGGCGAAGATGAGAGGATTGCCTAAGCCCATGGGTTCAAAACCAGCCCGAGCAACTTGGTGAGACCTCGTCTCTACAATAAATCAAGAAAAATTAGCTGGGCATGGTGGTTGCACACCTGTAGATCCAGCTACTTGGAAGGCTGAGGTGGGAGGATCGCCTGAACCCAGCAGATCGAGGCTGTGGTGGCCATGAGCATACCACTGTACTCCAGCCTGGGCACAGAGTGAGACTCAGACTCAAAAAAAGAAAATTAGAAAATTAGAGCCTAGATTATCTTGAGTGAGCGTAAAAACACTGTGAATTCAACAAATGCCTTTTTTTTTTCATGAGAACCGGAAATAGAATGGCAAGTTACCAATATTAGAGACTGTCAAAAAGCCATGATTTCCCCAGTGCTGACTGTTGTGTCTTGAAATGCAGTTTGCTTTGCTGAAGTCTGAATTCTTCTAGGAATAGCGCTGTCCCTGCTCTGTCTGGGGATACGGTGTGACCCAGTTCCATCAGCCATTCCGTGGAGCTCAGCATGCTACTTCCTAGGTGGTGATCCTTGATGCTGGCCCACCTGGGCAACAGGGACCATCGGAGGGCCTTTCAAAAAAGAATTGCAGCGTCAGTTTTGGAGAAGCTAAAAATTGGTCCTTGTCTGATAGAGGAACAACCGGAGTGGGGAAAAGAACAGGACAAGACAGAACCAGATGACTTCAGCTCAGGTACAGATTGGATTCTCTGATGGTGGCATTTAATAACATTGACATTTAAATGACCTGTGTTAACACTGACAGGAGAGAAGGTGGGGTTTTGTGTGGGTGACCAAGTTCTCGGGTTTACTGCTGTCATTGTGGGGTTCTGGACTGTTTTCTGCAAGGCTGCATGAACACAAAGCCTTCACCAGAAATGATGTCAGACATTTAATTAAAGTAATAAGAAATAAGGCTTTTGTGGCAAAGAGGTGGAGGTGGAGTGGGGTGCAGGAAGATCATATTTCTTTGTCCCCATGATGCCCTCCCTGGGGAATCATCCGTTTAAGAGTTGGTTATGGAAGCTTTTTTCTGGGATACTGCTTTTCTAGTATTTGTGTGGTTCTTAAACTTTCACAAAGCCCTGGATACTTTAGAACCCAGGGAGACCTGCCCTGGGTTCTGGCCACCGAATTTTACAACTAGGCGAGCCAGATATAATTAAGACATCAAAGGGCCCAATAGATGAATACATAATGTAAAGACTATGAAGACTATGACCAAGAGAGTGTGCAGTTTTACTGACAAAATAATACATATATAATATAACTCAGAATAAATACCTGTGATTGGTGGGAGCCGGGCTCCCAGAATAGCCTTCTAAGATCCCTTGACCTGTCAGCTGCTGACTTTCTGGGTATTTTAGTCAAGTATTTAACGTCTCTGAGTATGTATTTTTCTCAAATGAGACAATGTGATGTGTCCCTGGAAAAGTTTGTCTTTTTTCTTTTTTTTTTTTCTTTTTGAGTTGGAGTCTCACTCTGTCGCCCAGACTGGAATGCAGTGGCTGCTCCCGGCCACCGCAGCCTCTACCTGCCAGGCTCCGGCGATCCTTCCGCCTCAGCCTTCCGAGTAGCTGGAACCACAGGCGCACGCTACCACGCCCGGCCAGTTTCAAGAACTCTTTTGATCCCCACAACAACCCCTTGAGAAGAGGGCTAAGATTATCCCCGTTGTACAAATGGGAAAACTGAGGCACAGGGTGGTTCAGCCACTTGGCCAAGATACATGGCTAGTGAGTTGTGGGCCAGATTTGAAATTATGCAGTCTGACAGAATCTACCTCTTAAACATTTAAAGCTAAAAAAAAAAATTAAAAAGGCTTAAAGAGTTTGAGATGATCATGAAGAGGGACGTATCAGAATGTTATGGAGCTCTCTATACTTATAGAAAGTCCCCTACATACAAGCCTTCAAGTTGTGAACTTTCTTTTTTTTTTGAGTTGGAATCTCACCCAGTTGCCCAGACTGGAGTGCAGTGCGCTCCTGGCCACAGCCTCGACCTGTTGGGCTCCAGTGATCCTACCCACTCAGCCTTCCAAGTAGCTGGAACTACAGGCGTGCGCTACCACACCCGGCTAATTTTTTTGATTTATTGTAGAGACGAGGTCTCACCAAGTTGC
>NW_007246122.1:475326-488803 GCF_000164805.1 Carlito syrichta | reverse complement strand
CCACTCACCTCAACCTCCCAAAGGCGCAGGATTACAGGCTGAGCCACCGAGCCCAGCTGGAAGTTTTTCAATATTCTCTTAAGAATGTGTTTAGGTTGGATGCAGTGACTTATGTCTGTAATCCTGGTTACTCAGCATGGGCAATACAGTGAGACCTTGTTTCCAAAAAAAAAAAAAAAAAAGCAAGGCATGGTGGCTCATGCCTGTAATCCCAACAGTTTGGGAGGCAGAGATGAGAGGATTGCCTGAGCCCACAGGTTCGAGACCAGCCAGGGTGACTTGGTGAGAGCTCATCTCTACAATAAATTAAAAAAATTAGCCAGGCATGGTGGTGTGTGCCTGTAGTCCTAGCTGTTCGGAAGGCTGAGGTGGAAGGATCACCTGAATCCAGCAGGTCAAGGCTGTGGTGGCCATGAGCATACCACTGTACTCCAGCCTGGGCGACAGAGTGAGACTCTGACTAAAAAAAATATAAGCATTATCACAAGGATAATCATTGTGATAATGATTATGTGTCAATGCAGAACTAGAGAACATTCTATCCACAACTATTCAGTTTGAAGAGAAAAAAAATCGACACTGGACTATCCCACTGACCAATTGACCTTGGTTTGTTTGTCTCTGGGTCACTCTTTACCCTTTCCCAGTGGCAACAGCAAAGTCCTGCTTCCCCTATTTCTGGGGAAAGAGGAATAGGTTGAGAGGGTGAGCTGAGCTTGGTGGCTCAACCTGCAATCCCAGCGCTTTGGGAGGCTGAGGTGAGTGGATTGCCTGAGCCCGCGGATTCGAGACCCGCCCGGGCAACTTGGCAAGACTTCATCTCTACAATAAATCAAAAATTAGCCGGGCATGGTAGCGCGTGCCTGTAATTCCAGCTACCTGGAAGGCTGAGGCGGAAGGATCGCCGGAGCCCATCAGGTTGAGGGTGCGGTGGCCAGGAGCGTGCCACTGCACTCCAGTCTGGGTGACAGAGTGAGACTTCAACTCAAAAAAAAAAAAAAAAAAAGAGAGGGTGAAATTCAGTTGTTCTGAGTTTCAAACCCAGGTAGGCTCATCCAAGAACTGTCAGTCACCATCTATAAGATTGCTTGGGAAGGAGATCAGAGAGATTTGTGTGTACTGAGGCTTCCTAATAAACTTTAAACAAAAATGCTTTTTGGCCGGGCTCAGTGGCTCAGCCTGTAATCTCAGCACTTTGGGAGGCCAAGGTGAGTGGATTGCCTGAGCCCGCGGGCCGAAGGATTGCTTGAGCCCAGGAGGTTGAGGCTGTTGTCTGGAACACTCATACTAAAAACTCTCAGTTCAAAACGCTCCAATGCCTTCTCATTTTACTTAGCATAAAATCCCTTTATATTGGTTCCCTCTTCCTCTCACCTCACTCCACACCCCCAATGCTGGTCCTCAAGTGGGTGGGGGTGACGGTAGGGGAGAGCATCTACTTCCAGACATCAGTCCTTGCTGTGTCCTCTGCCCCTGGGCTCCTCCCCAGATCTCCCCCATCTCCAGGGCAGGCAAGGCTTCCCTAGCCCCCTACAAGGTCACACTCCTGTCTTTCTTCTCGCCCTGCTATAGTTTTCTTCTCAGCACCTTCATGTCTGACACACACACACACACACACACACACACACACACACACACACACACACACCTGTGCACATGTTCCCATGTGCTAGAATGCAAACTCCTCAAGAAACAAGGGTTTGGCTCTTCCGTTTCTCTGGCTCCACTTGGTGCATAGTAGCCACTCCATAAATTGTGAGTAGGACAGACTGAGTGGCCATCCCTCCTAGAGCTTACTGTATAGGGAATTGAGAGAAAGACAGGAAGGACGATGTCTGTGCTATGTATACCGGGGGTGGCAGCTGTCATCTTGGACTGAGGCCTGGAGGACAATCTTCCTAGTGTCACCTCCACTAGGGAGTCGGTAGAAGGAGAGCACCTTTGTTCTTTCTACTTCTCATCTCTTCAAATATAAGAGGTTTCTAGAATTAGACTGAGTAGAGGCGCTAAAATTTGGTTTCTTTTAGAAGATCTTTTGGTATGAATGTTTTGTCCACTTTGATTTGATCCCTTGAATATTCAAGTATCATTATTTTATTAATTTTAACAAGAATTGCTTGTTTGTGTGCTATTTTTGCCTAACTCCGAATGTGGTTTCTACTAATGATGATGGTGTTGGTGCAGAGGATTGTAAGAGCCTGTAAAATCCCCTCTCCTCTGCCAAGGAACACCCTTTCTCCTTCAGTGAACACCTGCATTACTCTATCGGGTACACAAGCTAATAAATTATTCTTGAGCCAATCTCAATTGGGATTCTGACACTTGCAAATGACAGACTAGTACAGGGACTATTATTTTGACAATGGGTTAATAAATTGATTGAATTAAGATAGCTTTTTCTAACATTTATCTATGTCGTTCTTAACTTTTAGTATGACATTTTACATAGGGTAGATGCTGAAAAAAATAAAAGAGATGCCATCCTTAACACACAGTCACAGAAAAGAAAAGCGAAAAATGTATTTTGACAAAAGCTACAATCATAGAGGAGTATTCATTAGGAGTGTTTTACTTTATAGTATGGTATTGTTATTGAAATCCACTGATGGCCAGATATATATTCCTGGAAGAATTGTTTTTCATTTTATATTGGCTAAGGCTATACTTCAGCTGTTTGCAAATAACTTTCTTACAAAAAAGACAAGAAAATATAGCCTCAAAAATGAATTCCATACAGTTAGGGAGTCGATGCAGTTTGTTGACTGCAGTAATAACAGGAACACATAATTGCAGGATGGTACTGACTATGCAAAGCTGGGTTTTAAAAGCTTTGCATAATCCTCTGTCTTCACAATAACTGTGCTATAGGAATTATCATTCCCATTTTACAGAAGAGGAAACAGAGGCTTAGAGAGATTACTCAATTTAAATGAAAATGGAAGCTGGAGCTGGAAGAGAGCCCGGGGTCCCCTGCTGGGTCCCTTCAGAGTTGCTTCTATTCACAGGGGCAAGATAATTAACCTCTCAGGGCTCCTCTGTAGATTTGGAATTGTTCTGCCCTTTCATCCTGAGACTGCATGGTTTATGGAGGTTTATTATTTATAATTGTTTTTGAACTTTCTAGGCTCAAGCTGTCTGTGCAAAAAGTCGGGGAACCTGATTCATTCAACTTGGTGACAGACAGCGTTCCAAATCTGAATCTCGATCTCTTTACACATAGGCTGGAACTATTCATGTCAGGAGTCTTCTTCCTCTGGAAATAAGGTGATTGTTTCTTAGACAGGAACGAGCCATTTCAGTGGAGCCCTGTGCCCTGCTTACAGAAGGGGGTTCAGAAACGTAAGGTCAGGCATAGCCTCCCCTCGACATCACAGGAAAAGCAGCTCCAGACCTGCAAGCTGCAGGGATCTGTCTTTAAATCCAATTGCTCCTGTTGGCCGTGGAGCTGAGTTCCAATCCTAGTTGAGAAAAGGCACCGGGACAGGGTCCGTGGGTGGCATCCCACATGGTCACTGGCCTGGAGAGATGTTTGGATTGAGTCTGCTGTGGCTGCCCAGCTGCTTGCTGGACTGCTCTTGTGGCTTCACCTGGAAGGCCTGTGTCTGAGGCAGTGGGGACACTGCGGACATTCACTGTGACTGGTTACCTGCCACAGTTGCTATTAGTAAGTAGTGGAAGCCTGCTCTCATAGTTCCTGGAAGAGTTTCTTTCCCAGGCCGGGAGGAGGGGATAGCTGGAGTGAAGTGGGGAGGGGCAGATAGCTTTTACCCTGTTTGGGGGGTGAGTGGGCAGGGAGCAGAGGGGAAGGTAGAGGTTCAGGGCCTGGTCCAAGCATCCCTGTACCAGTTACCTGGCTATTTTTAGCATCCTGGTACCCTGGGCATATCAGCTACTCTTTCTGTCTTTCTGCCACTCTTGTTTTTACTCTCTCCCTCTCACTACAGAGCGATATTTGATCTTGAAAATATAGAATTGTGTGGCCAGGCCCGGTGGCTCAGCCTGTAATCCCGCGCTTTGGGAGGCAGAGGTGAGTGGATTGCCTGAGTCCGCTGGTTTGAGACCCGCCTGGGCAACTTGGCGAGACCTCATCTCTACAATAAATCAAAAAATTAGCTGGGCGTGGTAGCGCGCGCCTGTAGTTCCAGCTACTTGGAAGGCTGAGGCGGAAGGATCGCCGGAGCCCAGCAGGTCGAGGCTGCAGTGACAGGGAGTGGCCACTGCACTCCAGTCTGGGTGACAGAGTGAGACTCCAACTCAAAAAAAAAAAAAAAAAAATATATATATATATATATATAATTGGATGCAGTGACTCAAGTTTATAATTCCAGCACTTTGGGGGGCTGAGGCGAGAGGATTGCCTGAGTAGTCCGGGCGTTCGAGATAGGCTTGGACAACTGGTGAGACCTTGTGTCTACAATAAACCAAAAAATTAACTGGGCATGGTGGTACATGCCTGTCGTTCCAGCTACTTGGAAGGCTGAGGCGGAAGGATCACCTGAGCCCAGCAGGTCAAGACTGCTGTGGCCATGAGTGTGCCACTGCGCTCCAGCCTGGGCGACAGAATGAGATTCCAAATAAAAAAAAAAAAAAACTGAAAATATAGAATTATGAAACTGCCCATCAAACGCTTAGCTGATGGAGGTGTTTGTACCAGTGGATCTGTGAGAACCAGTTATGTGATGGGGAAGAGCTCACGCGTGCATTTTCTTTTTTGCTGCCAAGTTCTGTGCCATTTGATCTTAGCAGAGACCAAATGTATATCCTGGAAGAGATGGACTTGTAAAAATAAATGCAACGTGTTTGCTACGTTTTCAGTAAATGATCATTTTTTTCAAAGATATAAGTAGTGATTTCTGTTTTTTTTTTTTTTGAGTTGGAGTCTCATTGTCACCCAGACTGGAGTACAGTGGCATGCTCCCGGCCACCGCAGCCTCCACCTGCTGGGCTCAGACGATCCTTCTGCCTCAGCCTTCCAATTAGCTGGAACTACAGATGCACACCAGCATTCCTGGCTAGTTTTTGTGATTTATTGTAGAGACGAGGTCTCACCTAGTTGCCCGGGTGGGTCTCGAACCCACAGGCTTAGGCAACCCACTCACCTTAGCCTCCCAAAGTGCTGTGATTACATGCTGAGTCACTAAGCCCGGCCTAAGCAGTGATTTTTTTTTTTTTTAAAGTCCACATTAAACAATAATCCACAATGCAGAGGGAACACTTTAAGAGGAAGGCTGCTGATGGGGTGTGTTTTATCTTCATGTGGAGCTCTTAGGGATAAAAGTCCCACCTTCAATCTCACTTAAAGTCATGGGCTTATCCTGGGCCCCCTTGGAATGGACAAAGCCATTACTCTAGGCACCAACTGTTCCTGGTGGGAAACAGGCTGGGCATTTAGCTCCTGTGCCCAGCTCAGGTAGCGGATTAGAGAGCACAGGCTCAACTTGACTTTTTAATCAGAAAATACATCAAATTGGCTTTGTTTTGTTTTTTTTTCCTCCACCTTACAGTTCGATAAGTCTTGATAGCAATGAATCCATAAATGCCATGTGGACTTTTAACATAACTCTGCAACCAGGAACTTTCCAGTCTGATGTGACAATCTGTGGTCATTTCTTGCCTCTTTTTGACTCCTCCAAGATCAGTCCTTCCTTTTCTAAAATCAATCAGCCTGTTTTCCCTTCCATACCAAGTCACGGGTGAATTCTGTGATTTGATCTCCCACGGAGAGTCCCACGACAGGCACATTTTACTGTTCCCTGCCTGAACTCTGTAATGGTCTAATGCTTCTCAGTGCATCATTCCATGAAAAACCTCCCTGACTCCGTAACTGATAATTGAGTCGAACCAGGTGAACCTGCTCTCTTCTTAAGTAACCTAAGAAAATTGACCCATGAACACTTACATAATGTTATTGAAAAGATCCTGTCTCTCTGTCCTTCAATTGCAAGGTAGAGAGATGACGAGACATATGTCCATGGCTATTGCTTCATTATTATTGGGTTCTTGGGCCATCTATAGTCACCGATCTATAGTCAATCTCCACCTCAAACACAAGTAGGGAAGCTGTGTGCTATGGAGCTCTTGAGTTTTATGGAAGGGCCTAATGTGTGGTAAACTTGGTGTCAGTCACTGTTAATGGACCATGACCAATGGGAACCTTTCTGCCTCTTTCATCTCGACCCTGAAGGATTTTTTCCTAATGAAAATGTGCTAGTCGGGGGAACAGTTGGATAATAATTTCCTTTCTTTGTTGCATGTTTGCCTCGCCTGGCAATTTCTCTTCTCATAATAGGCATGGTGGGCAAAAGTGAGTATCTACCTTGATATCTGAAACAGAGCCCTCTCCCAGAATGCCATACTTCCACTGGGGAAATTGGAAACGGTTTCCCTTCCTCACCCAAGCAAGGCAACACCACTTTGCCGCACTCTTTCTCTTCTAAATCCAGACCCTTGAAACTGAAGATTTTCAAAGAAGTAGGGTGTGTCACTGCAGCTGCTGCATCAAACAAAAGCAAACAGATTAAATTAATTTAGCCTTCAAAATCAGTCCCATTCTCTAATTCATAAAATACTTCAAACACGGTGAGAAATGTCATCTCCCAGATGATTGAGGCTAATCTACTTTATCTCTTTTTCCTCTTGCATCTGAATGCAAACTATCAAGACATACCTCACCAATCAAAGTAAACTCCTCGATCCAAATGCTTCTGTCAGTTTTTAATAAGAATCTTCTCCGCTCTGTACACAAAACAAACTCAGTTTCCAACACACTTCAGGAGCTGTGTGTGAAAAAGAGAAATAATGTACTCATTACAGTCTGTTACGTTGCCAGCACTAGGTAATTAAAAGATACGGCCTATAAGAAATGCTGCAAAACAGAACAGTTAGTCCCATTGTCTTCTCATTAACAAGATTGTTATTTTAGCTCTCCAGGTAGGAAGCTCTTTTAAGAAACAAAACATTCTTGGCTTCTAAGGCACTCCAGGAAAATAAGGAGTTGTTGACAGCTAGGACTTGTGGAAAGAACCGTTTATACCGTAAATAAATTTGCACATCCTTGTGGTTGTAATAAAGATAATTCCACAACCATTCTATTGGACTAGATGCAGAAACCACTGAAAGAAACATCAAAGTCCTCCCAAAGCAAATGGCTCTTGTCCTGCTGCCTCTGCCGGAGCTGACGCTGGTGAGGAATGCCTCCCTTTGGGACACAAATTTGGAGTTTTTCCTGTGACAGTCTATGGTGTTGACGTCAGGGACTTAGTGCTGGATGGAATTGTGGAGACTGTTACTTGCTTTCTGCTGGGCTCTTTTCTGCTTGACCATCATTTAAAAAATGATGACCCAAATCTTTGCCTTTTGCCAAGTGTGAGTACTTTGTGGCATAAGAGGAATGTGGCTCTCTTTGATTCTGGAATTCCTCCTGGTTTCCCTGTGTGGGTGGAAACCGGGCCAAGAATGTAAGTGATTCAAATTCTCTTATGTTCTAAAGAAAGAAAATGAAGTAATGTCTTCTTACACAGCTTTTATATTTGTTACTGATGAACTTTTCTTTCACAAGATGGATACCTTCCTAATTTTTCTCGTGATTGTGCTAGAAAATATAAAACATTGATTTCATTTTAAGGTAAATTGGGAGGAAAAGTTCCTTTAAAAAGAATAGGCACTGGGATTAACAGTAGCAAATATCTGTCTGGGGCTGGGAAAACACCTCTTATCAACTGGGTGTCTGAATGAAACGTAATTGTACACCTAACCCTTAACTGTACCCCACAAAACCATAATAAAAATACTGATTAATTATTAAAAAAAAACAAAAAACAAACAAAAAAACCAAGGTAAAAAAAAAAAAAAAAAGAATAGGCACGAGGGATGTTTTTCTTAATTATAAAGACAGTATTTACTATAAGATAAAAGTATGATTGCAGTTGCTTAAGGCTTGAACAATTTTCAGGGAAGAAAAAGTCCCTAATGTTACTTTCTCAGTAAATTTCAGTAAATTTCTCAGGGGCTTAATATTTATTTTAATCCAAGCCATATGTTTTCTTCCCAAGTGCAATCTTTTGCACTGATACTAGGTAGTGTGGGAGACTATTAAGATCATTGAACAGCCTGAACCCGTGGGTTCGAGACCCGCCTGGGCAACTTGGTGAGACCTCATCTCTACAGTAAATCAAAAAATTAGCCGGGCGTGGTAGCGCATGCCTGTAGTTCCAGCTACTTGGAAGGCTGAGGCGAAAGGATCGCCGGAGCCCAGCAGGTCGAGGCTGCGGTGACCGGGAGCGGCCACTGCACTCCAGTCTGGGTGACAGAGTGAGTCTCAAACTCAAAAAAAAAAAAAAAAAGATCATTGAACAGTTAGTTTCAAAGATACCCTGGTTTAGAGTTCCCCTTAACGGCCAACTTGAATTTTCAGGGTTTTGCTAGGTAAGATCATATAACTCTTTGTTAATTAAAACTTGATCTTGGGAAGCATGTAACTCTTATATAAAACAAAGTCTTAAATTAGTAGTTTTTGATGAAAAACTCCCTGGAAATGTCCTATTTGGAGAGAGAGAAAAAAATTTTTTTTTCAGCTAGAGAGAACCAAACACCAAACACCTTGAAAAATCAAATATTTTTTTCCTTATTAAGTAGGATTTAAAAGCATTACAAAGTTATAGTTGAACTGATTTTTCACATTTTTTGGAAGAGAAACAAGTCTGGGCATTAAGCTTGTCACAACAACAATTATCTGCATGTGGGTTTAATTGTAAACACAAAATAAGGTTTTTATTTTTCATAATTGTCATCATCAAGACCCAATTTCCATGTCAAGCCTGGTGCTGAGTAGGAAGGATCACAAGCGGCTTCCAGCTCTTCTAGCCTTCTGAGCACACACCTCCCAAGTCTCTTTCTTCTTTTTGCCCAATATTTCTTCTTTTAGCTTCTAGTAGGATCTGCTGAAAACTGATTCTTTGGAAGAATTAGCAAATAAAAACTCTTAAGGAGGAAAATAACTTTAATGAGGTCTAGGAGAGAAGAATCCTCAAGACCCATAACTGAAATCTGGTTTTTTTTTTTTTTGAGATAGAGTCTGTCGCCCAGACTGGAGTGCAGTGGCTGCTCTCGGCCTGCCGGGCTCCGGCAATCCTTCCGCCTCAGCCTTCCGAGTAGCCAAAATTACAGGCGCGTGCTACAACGCCCAGCTAATTTTTGATTTATTGTAGAGATGAGGTCTCACCAAGTTGCCCAGGTGGGTCTCAAACCCGCGGGCTCAGGCAATCCACTCACCTCGGCCTCCCAAGGCGCAGGATTACAGACTGAGCCACTGAGCCCGGCTTGAAAACTGGTATTGATGAAGGGGTGGAGAGAATTTTTCCCTCTCCCTCTGAAGTTTCGAGTCTGTTGAAATGAACGGACAATAGACAGATTAACAGAAGAAAAGGTACAAAAGTTTATTAACATGCATAATCACAGGAGTCATACAAAATATGAGACTCCAGGAAGGTCAGGAGGTTGAGCTTAAATATACTCTTCACAGGCAGGAAGGAAATGGGGAATGTAGGAAATTTTGAGGAGTAGTAAATGATTTTCAGAGGACTTAAAGAACCCAAAGGAACAGACAATGGCCTGGGAAAAAGCTCCTCTGAGTTCTGGGGGAGGTGGCTGGCAGGTAATGAAGGGCAGAACTTCACTGTGAACAGAGGTTGTCTTATTATGCAGACAAAATCTCCCAGGTAATCTCTTGGAGCTGCCCTCAGAAGAAGAGATGAACAGTCTATCTGGGTGTGATGACTTGGTTTTTTCTTTTCTCTAGTGGTTAATCTTTCCTGGAGATTGGAAGAGATTTCCAGAGAGAAGTTCTTAAGACAATTGCATTTTCTGCCAGGCTTGGTGGCTCAGCCTGTAATCCTGCGCCTTGGGAGGCTGAGGTGAGTGGATTGCCTGAGCCCGCGGGTTCGAGACCCGCCTGGGCAACTTGGTGAGACCTCATCTCTACAATAAATCAAAAAATTTATACAGGCACACGTGGTAGTGCATGCCTGTAGTTCCAGCTACTTGGAAGGCTGAGGTGGAAGGATAGCCGGAGCCCAGCAGGTGAGGCTGCTGTGGCCGGGAGCGACCACTGCACTGCAGTCTGAGCGACAGGGTGGACAGAGTGAGACTCCAACTCAAAAAAAAAAGACAATTGCATTCCTTTGGAAGAATTTTTCTGCAGTCAGATAAGGGAACTTCCAGGGAGAGCCACTTGGTAGGGTGGGTGGGCGATGGGGAGAAACAAAACAAGGTTAGAAAGTCGTTGTTTCTGAGGCAGCTTCTAAGGCCTTTCAATTTCCTTTATTCAAAAGCATGCCAAAGCACCATACTTTGGGGTGTTGTTTTTCAGAGCCCTGACACTGGAAAGGAGGCTGGTTCTCTTTACTCTGACTATAGTTCCATGCATTGGGTAGAATATATGCTAACCGCAGGGAGGTGGATCCATTTTCCACAGAACTCTGTGTGTGTGTGTGTGTGTGTGTGTGTGTGTGTGTGTGTGTGTGTGTGTGTGAATGCAACTGAGAACTACATTGCATCAGATGACCCTCTTGGAGCTTTAGATTGTTTATGGCCAGGCCATGGCTCACACCTGTAATCCTAGCACTTTGGGAGGCTGAAGGGAGAGGATTGCCTGAGCCTAGGTATTCAAGACCAGCCTGTTCAACCTGGCGAGACCTTGCCTTTACATTAAATAAAAAAATTAATTGGCCATGATGGTGCACACCTGTAGTCCCAGCTACTTGGAAGGTTAAAGTGAAAGGATCATCTGAGCCCAGCAGGTCGAGGCTGCAGTAGCCGTGATTGTGCCACTGCACACCAGCCTAGGTGACAGAATGAGACTCCAACTAAAAAAATACATAAATAAAAATAAAAAATAAGAAAGTTAGTTTGTTTATAAACAATCTGCTTTCTTCCAAAATGTATTTACAAAACCCACAACAGGGTAAAAGAACAAGTTTATTAGAAGATAAGTCAGACTGGGTGACAGAGTGAGACTCCAACTCAAAAAATAAAAAAGAAAAGGGCTGGGTTCCGTGGCTCAGCCTATAATCCCCACACTTTGGGAGGCCGAGGCGAGAGGATTGGGCTCGGAGGTTCGAGTCCAGCCTGAGCAGCTTGGTGAGACCTCATCTCTACAATAAAGCACACACACAAAAAAACTAATCAGGCATGGTGGCTTGTGTCTGTAGTTCCAGCTACTTGGAAGGCTAAGGCAGAAGGATTGCCTAAGCCCAGCAGGTTGAGGCTGCAGTGGCTGTAAATGTGCCACTGCACTCCAGCCTGGGTGACAAGAGTGAGACTCCAACTCAAAAAAAAAAAGAAGATAACCTGGAATAGGGGTTGGCAAACGTTTTCTGCAAAGGGTTAGATAGTAAAGATTTTCAGCTTTTCAGGACATACAAAGGGGACCCACAAAAACCTGGAATTGATAAAATAATTGTGTATTTATTCTTACAGGCTTAAACTTCAGTCCCCTTCAAAGTACTCTCTGTCTGATGCGGTACATCTATTGAGATGCTTTCCCACTGCTCAAAACAGTTTTTGAACTTGTCAGTTTTGATGTCTTTTAGTGGTTCTACCATTTTTTTTCACCTCTTGCACATTGACAAAATGTTTCCCTTTGAGGACTTTTTTCATCCAGTGAAATACACAGAAAAGTTGCTTGGGGTGAAAACAGGTGAATAGGGAAGGTGGGACATGAAGGGCATGCCTTTTTGGGTCAAAAACTGCTGTGCACTCAGCACAGAATGGGCAGGTGTGCTTGTAAATCATCCACTGTGAAATGGGCAAACCCATGGAAAGAATCTCCAGAAGAAAATTCATTGAAGCTGAACGCAGCCTCTCACAGCAACACTAGCTGGTATACTAATGCCTGTGGATGACTGGAACACTCACCTAGCAGGGGAAGCCTGTATTACAAGGGGCCCGCCCTCCAAAACTTTCCAATTTTTTTTTTTTTTTAGTTGGAGTCTCACTCTGTCGCCCAGACTGGAGCGCAGCCTCCACCTGCTGGGCTCCGGCGATCCTTCCGCCTCAGCCTTCCGAGTAGCCGGAATTACAGGCGCGCGCTACCACGCCCGGCTGATTTTTTGATTTATTGTAGAGATGAGGTCTCGCTGCCCAGGCGGGTCTCGAACCCGCAGGCTCAGGCAATCCACTCACCTCAGCCTCCCAAAGGCGCGGGATTACAGGCTGAGCCAGTGAGCCCAACTGTTCCTGCTCTTTCTTTTGAGTCTGAGACCAATCAGGCTTAGGTCCTGATTCCTGTCCTGTCATAAAATATAAAAAGAAGTTGGATGGCAATTATTTTCCTGTCTTGTTATTACTTCACCCCTTTAAGGACTGGTGTCATATTGAACATTGGTTTCATTGTTTCTAGGTGCTGCAAATTGGGCTAGTAACTCTAGATGCACGATCTCTTTTAATTCTCACAACCCTCTGGGAATATATCCCATTATAATTTGTTTCTCTTTTCAGATGATAAAATTGAGATGCAGAGAGATCTTGCCCAGAATCACTCATGTAGTATGTGGACGTGAATGCATGCTCTATCTGACTTTTTTCCCCCAGAGAGTGATTGTTTCATAATTTGAATCAGGATACAAATAAGGTCTATACATTGCAATTAGCTGACAGCTGTACCCTCTTCCCATCTCTCCCGTTTCCTTTGCAATTTGTTTGCTGAGGGAGTATCGTTATTTGTCTTATAGAGGTATTTTCAGTCTGAAATTTGCTGATTCAATATATACTATCATTTCACATTTTCTTCTATTTCCTTTATTTTCTGTGAATTAATGAATCTGAATCATAGAGATTTGATTAGATTTTTTTTTTTTTTTTGAGTTGGAGTCTCACTCTGTCACCCAGACTGGAGTGCAATGGCCGCTCCCAGCCACTGCAGCCTCGACCCGCTGGGCTCCGATGATCCTTCCGCCTCAGCCTTCCAAGTAGCTGGAACTACAGGCACGCGCCACCATGCCTTGCTAATTTTTCATTTATTGTGGAGACAAGATCTCACCAAGAAGTTGCCCGGGTGGGTCTCGAGCCCGCGGGCTCAGGCCATCCACTCGCCTCGACCTCCTAAAGTGCTGGGATTACAGGCTGAGCCACAGAGCCCGGCCAGTCAAGGCTCTTCACCACCATCTCTTTTGAGTGAGTTCTCCTGACTTCCTGAATTCCTGCTCTTGACCCGCTCCCATCAACTTCCTGGTCTTCTTCGTGATTTCCTGGATGCCAGAGCTTGTCTGTTAGTAGTTGCTTCTGGTTGTGGCTTTTCAGCTTCTAGACCTCTTACCTAGTCTTGGTTTTCATGAGGAAACCACGCTCAGAGTCTCATCTTCGTGACTTTGATGACCCTTCAGAATAATCCTCCAGAGCTGGGCTCCGTGGCTCAGCCTGTAATCCCGAGCTTTGGGAGGCTGAGGTGAGTGGATTGCTTGAGCCCGCGGGTTCGAGACCC
>NW_007246122.1:469648-475100 GCF_000164805.1 Carlito syrichta | reverse complement strand
TGAGACTCCAACTCAAAAAATAATAATAATAATAATAATCCTCCGGTCTGCACCCGCTCCCTCCCCGCCACCCTTTCTTGGTCACATTTGTTATTATTGCTACCTCTACCCTGGTGTGAACAAAGATTGGATTTTCAGTTCATGTAAGATTTCTACAATCTTTGTAGCTGTGATCTAAATCAGGTCTGCTAAAGGCATGTAAAGACATGTTCAACTTCATGGTGACACATGCGAGATAACGTGTGTACTATGTTGATTCCCTTCAGATGTTAACATCAGGAGAGACTTCACAATAACATTGGTAGCATTTCATTGGCCTGGCCACACCCCACAAATGGGGAATGTTAGTAATTTTCCACGACCAGCTCTGGGCTACAAAGAATGTTATTAAATAAACCATTAAAGATAAAAAGATTCCTGAAATGGCAAGTATTTTCTGTCGCCAGTGAGGAAAACCAAATATGCTGTTCACATTGCAGACATGTATAACCTATTGGACTGTTTCAAGATCACAACAGGATGAAATCAGTGACTTAGCGAGAATAGAAAATAAAATCCATTCATTCATCTGGTCATAGACAAGCTGAGCGAGCGAGCCAGGGTCATAGCTAGTAAGATAATCTGAGGGTCAAGTCAAAAGAGAGGGGAAAACCAGAAATGGAAGAATGAACAGTGATGTAACAAGCCCAAAGTCCTGAGCACTGTGTGGAATGTAGCCCGAAGAATGGGTCAGGGTGGGAAGTTCACAATTAGACCCTGGACAGAGAGCACTAAAGTCTTATGAGGCGTGGGGTCCAGCTCCGCTGTTTAGAGCATAGGGACTCAGCATGGTGTGGTGACTCAGTGGCCCCTGAATGGGATGCTTCACAAGCCACAAGAGTGACTCCTTTGCTATGTTGATTGATGTCTTGCATGATTCTTTTTCTTTTTTTTTTTGAGGTGGAGTCTCACTCTGTCACCCAAACTGGAGTGCAGTGACCGTTCCCAGTCACCACAGCCTCAACCTGCTGAGCTCTGGTGATCCTTCCGCCTCAGCCTTCCAAGTAGCTGGAACTACAGGCACTCTCTACCACGCCCGGCTAATTTTTTGATTTGTTGTAGAGATGAGGTCTTGCCAAGTTACCCAGGCAGGTCTTGAACCCGCGGGCTCAGGCAATCCACTCACCTCAGGCTCCCAAAGGCACGGGATTACAGGCTGAGCCACTGAGCCCGGCAAACTTAAACATTAAATAACCTCATAGTGACCCAGTTTGGATGGTGCTTTTAATTTTTATTATTTTTATTTTTTAGTGACAAAGTCTGACTCTGTTGCCCAGGCTGGAGTGCAGTGGAGTGATCATAGCTCACTATAGCCTCAGACATCTGGGTTCAAGCAATGCCCCCCACCCCCAGTCTTCCAAGTAGCTGGGACTGTAGATGTGAGCCACTGTGCCTGGTTGGATGGTGCTTTTTTTTTTTTTTTTTGAGTTGGAGTCTCACTCTGTTGCCCAGACTGGAGTGCAGTGGCTGCCCCCAGCCACCACAGCCGCGACCTGCTGGGCTCCGGCGATCCTTCCGCCTCAGCCTTCCGAGTAGACAGAATTACAGGTGCGTGCTACCACGCCCGGCTGATTTTTTTGATTTATTGTAGAGATGAGGTCTCGCTGCCCAGGCGGGTCTCAAACCCGCGGGCTCAGGCAATCCACTCACCTCAGCCTCCCAAAGGCGCGGGATTACAGGCTGAGCCACCGAGCCCGGCGGATGGTGCTTTTTTAATGCCAAATGTTCAATCATTTTAAAAAGCAGTATAAAAAATGTCATAACCTAGTATGAGTTTTGTTAATTTAATGTAAAATTCAGTAAAATTTTGAAGCCCATAGTGTTGGTAGACCAGTTGACTTGTGTATGCGATGGTGTCCCCTCTCTCTCTATTAGTTCAGCTTTGAGGAAGTTGTGTTTAGGGAGAGAGAGGAAACCTTAAGGCCTTTAGGGAAAAACTTCTTCAGAGCTGAACCAAGTTTGGTGAGTCTCTGAGGTCTGGAGTGAAATACAACAAAATTTACATTTATATAGCACTCCTTATGCTCTTGCTTTATATGTGCTCTCCATATTAAATAAAAACACAATTAAGAGTTAGTTCTAAAATACCAGGTCAAACATATCAAACAAAATCAGGAATGGCAATTAGTGCTAGAATACCAGAACAAACAGATGGCTATTGAGTTTGGATTTAAGAAGAGAAATAGGATGTGCCACCTGCATATCAATGGAAAAGTCATTCTGGAGCTTGGACTGACAACAGCTGGGAGGTTGGGCTACGGGAAGAGCCAAGTGGGGACAGTGATGGGACCTGGGCAGAGGAACGATTAGAGATAGCAAAAATAGCCGGGCTCGGTGGCTCAGCCTGTAATGCCGCACTTTGGGAGGCCGAGGTGAGTGGATTGTCTGAGCCTGCTGGTTCGAGACTTGCCTGGGGAACTTGGCGAGACCTCATCTCTACAATAAATCAAAAAATTAGCCGGGCGTGGTAGCGCGCGCCTGTAGTTCCAGCTACTTGGAGGGCTGATATGGAAGGATCACCGGAGCCCAGCAGGTCGAGGCTGTGGTGGCCGGGAGTGGCCACTGCACTCCAGTCTGGGCGACCGAGTGAGACTCCAACTCAAAACAAAACAAAACAAATCAGACTTGAATTCTTCAAGCCACTGTGGCCCAGTTTAAAAGAAGAATACAAGTGAGAAACCACTTGGGAGACCTTCACTGTGTCAGTCAAAGTCTTTTTTCAGGGATGAAAATAAGCCTGTGATGCTCTACCTAAAAACCTAAAAGAAATAAGGCTCAGGTCCCTTATCTGTTCTAAAATCCCCAAAGCGCTGAAAACCAGAAAGATCTTCAGAGATAGAGCTGAGACTTTATCAGTCTTTATCTATCCCTCTTGGTGTGAATATTCCTAGGGTTCACTGAAGAAATATTAATGTGTTTGGTTGTGAGGTCTTATCCCAGACTCTGCGGGGTGGGTTACATCTGAGATTATGTAGTAGGCACACTCTATTACCTTTTCAAAATATGTAAAGGTCTGAATCCTGGAATCCATCCTGGACTCCAAAGTTTTTGGTCACAGGATATGACCTGTCGTAAAATGGTCTCTCCCCAGCCTCTGTTTCTTTCTTTTTTTTTTTTTTTGAATTGGAGTCTCACTTTGTCACCCAGACTGGAGTGCAGTGGCCGTTCCCGGCCACCGCAGCCTCGACCTGCTGGGCTCTGGCGATCCTTCCGCCTCAGCCTTCCGAGTAGCCGGAATTACAGGCGTGCTCTACCACACCCGGCTGATTTTTTGATTTATTGTAGAGATGAGGTCTCTCTGCCCAGGCAGGTCTCAAATCCACGGGCTCAGGCAATCCACTCACCTCAGCCTCCCAAAGGCAAGGGATTACAGGCTGAGCCACCGAGCCCGGCTCTCTGTTTCTTTACTTACACGCTCTCTATTAGTTCAATACTGGCTTTGTTCTTCAGGTTCCAGCTGAAATTTCTCTCACCAATGCTTCTATTGGTTAAATTCCATAGCTTTTAAGGGGGTGGGGTGGGAGGGAGCTTCCTCCTTCTTGGTGGCAGAGGCATGGCTTGGCTTCATTCCATGACACCAAGGTAGCTGTACTTGCCTCCGGCCTCTTCCACCATGCCTCTGTCTTGTTTGTCCTGAAGTATTTAAAGTGTTTTTGCTGTATTTTATGAAATGTTTAAAGTGTTTGTAGTGTATTGGATAAAGCTAAGTTTGTATTTAAAATGTAAAGCTCCGTTTTGTGACTTGTCTCCATGTTGTTAACTTGTTATTAAACTTCTGTGTGGCTGATGCAAGAATTTTAAAATTTTGCTCATAAACAACCCTCACGGCCCTGTACCCCATCCAGTGCTCTAGTGGTTCCCCTTTATCTGAGCATACTGTGTGCCCCCTTATCTGAGTACACTGTGTGTCCCCTTATCTAAATGTACTATGTGTCAAAACCCAGAACATGTGTTTCATGTTTTTATCTCTGTAATGACTCAGTTTCCCAACTGCTTTTGCCTATAAAGACTCCCCACAAATTTCATTCATCATCGAGAATTTGGAAGGCATGAGCCCCCTCTCGACCGCCGGCTTTAATAAAGGGCTTACTTATTAATTTGACCTTTAATTGGACTGATTATCTGATTTCTAGCAATTCGTGTACAACAGTTCCTTGCCTTGGGTTGGCACTCCCTACAGGGCCTTGCTCATTGTGGTACTAACAGATATTTGTAATGAGGGAATTCTCCAAGGCCCGGATCCTGGCTCTTTCCGCGGTCCCCTGGAGAGCACCTCTATTCTCAGCTGTCACGCTGGGCAGAGGCTCCAAAATCTACATATTCTGACCTGTCACTGGAATTCCTTTGCTATTGTTGCAGAGGTTTACTTATCTCTTTAGCTAATTTCTTGCTAGCACCTCATTTTCAACATCTCTCTCTCTCTCTCTCTTTCTTTCTCTCTCTCTCTCTCTCTCTCTCTCTCTCACACACACACACACACACACACACACACACACACACACACAGTTATGACCTTGTGAATGGGTAGAAGCTGGTAGTCTGAGGGGGGGGGCTGTGGAACAGAAGGGAGATTTTGTTTTCAACTGCGTCTTTTTATTGTTACACTTCTGCACGTATTATTTAAACAAATTATTAAACAAATTATTATTTTTCTGTCTTTTAGCATTTTTAATTTTACGTATAAGGAG
Organism: Carlito syrichta; assembly: GCF_000164805.1. NCBI lineage: Eukaryota > Metazoa > Chordata > Mammalia > Primates > Tarsiidae > Carlito > Carlito syrichta. Next base: position 470,373 of record NW_007246122.1, on the reverse strand, counting down.
CTAGCACGCTTTCACTGGGTGGGCGCCTTGGATGATCCATTCAATCCAGCTGAATGAAACCTATATCCTTCGCGTACCTGATGGAAACACTGGCGGTCTGGAAAAGGCAAAACTATGGAGATAGTAACAAGAGCCGTGGTGACCGGGGGCTTGTGGGTAGGGAGGAATGAGTAGGAGGAGCCTTGAGGATTTTTAAAGGAAGTGGAATTATATTGCAGGATGCTATAATGATGGATGTCACCATTACGCGTTTGTTCACACCCACAGAACATACAACCCCAAGTGAACTCCAAGGTAAACTATGGACTTTGAGTGATAATGACGTGTTAATGAAGGTTCATTCATGGATTTAACAAATGTCTCACATCAATGTGGGGGTTGTTGGGCTGTGATGGTGGGGAGGATGAGTGTGTGGGGGCGGGGTTGTGTGGGAACTCTGAGCGTTTCATTCAATTTTGTGTGAACCTAAAACTGCTTTAAAAATTACTTTAAAAGCCGGGCTCGGTGGCTCAGCCTGTAATCCCGTGCCTTTGGGAGGTTGAGGAGAGTGGATTGCCTGAGCCCGCGGGTTCGAGACCGGCCTGGGCAGGCGAGACCTCATCTCTACAATAAATCAAAAAAAATTAGCCGGGCTTGGTAGCGCGTGCCTGTAATCCCGGCTACTTGGAAGGCTGAGGCGGAAGGATCGCCAGAGCCCAGCAGGTCGAGGCTGCGGTGGCCGGGAG
>NW_007246122.1:468710-469398 GCF_000164805.1 Carlito syrichta | reverse complement strand
TACAAAAAAAAAAAAAAAAAAAATACTTTAAGTCCGTGAAAAATAAAAAAGATAAGGGCTTGCATGGAGCCTGAGTGCTTGGGATTTTGTAGTGAAGGCTTACTATACTTAAACTAATTTGTCAATGTAGACAAATTAATTTTTTTTGGTAGAGATGGGGCTCTCACTCTGTTCCCCAGGCTGGTCTTGACTCCTGGCTTCAAGTGATCCTCCTACCTTTGCCTCCCAAAGTTTTGGGATAACAGGCGAGAGCCATCTTGCCCAGCCAACAATTGATTATTCATAAAAGGAAAAAAACAGTCTGAGCCCACACCCAGGCTGGATTCCCTGGAGTCCCTGGTGACTGTTCAGCCTTCCAGGTCTGGTGACTCTCCGACCATTCCACCCTTCCTCTGGAAGAGCATTTGTGCTTCCTCCTGCCATGACTTTGTGGGTCAAGCCTCTTTCTCTCGTCCCTGGAATACTCCAACACTCACCTAAGTCTTGGAATATTCCTGCTTCTTTCTCTACCATCCTACGCAATATTACCATACTCAAATGCATTTCTTCATATTGTTTCTCTTCTTAAGAAACTGACCCTAGCTGGGCTGGGTGGCTCAGTCTGTAATCCCGCGCCTTTGGGAGGCTCAGGTGAGTGGATTGCCTGAGCCCGCAGGTTTGAGACCCGCCTGGGCAGCGAGACCTCATC
>NW_007246122.1:463591-468490 GCF_000164805.1 Carlito syrichta | reverse complement strand
CAAGTTGCCCAGGCGGGTCTTGAACCCGTGGGCTCAGGCAATCCACTCACAGCCTCCCAAGGCACAGGATTATAGGCTGAGCCACTGAGCCCGGCTGGCTCTTTTTCTTGACTCTGGGGAACCCCAGCTCACCATCCATACTTTTTTTTTTTTTTTTTATGAGTTGGGATCTCATTCTGTTGCCCAGGCTGGATTGCAGTGGCACAATCATGGCTCACTGCAGCCTCAGGTTCCTGGCCTCAGGTGATCCTCTCACCTCAGCCTCCCCAGTAGCTGGGACTATGGGTGTGTGCCCGGCTAATTTTTGTGTGTGTGTTTTTTTGTAGAGATGAGGTCTCGCTATGTTACCTATGCTGGTCTTGAATTCCTGGACTCAATCAATTCTCCCGCCTTGGCCTCCCAAAGTGCTGGGATTACAGGTGTGAGCTACTGCACCTGGCCCACATTCATACCTTCTTGCCCACTATCTTTCTCACTTGCTCAGATATAACCTCCCACACTCTTATCTGCCTCCTGCATCCCTCCAGGCTAGAATACCTAGAATTTTCCTCCTTACTCACTGCTCTCTGTCCCAAAGCCAGCTCCTGTAGGGACTTAGAATTTTCTATTTTGCTCTTCTAGGCCTAGGGCATTGTTTCAATGTAAACATTGAGCACTTTGATCTTTTTAGTTTGGTGTCTATGGGAGTGTGTGGGTGATCAGCTTTACCCATAGGAGTGAGAACTGCACACCTGGAAGAAGACAGACACGTGATTTCTGTTCCTGTGTTCTGGAGTCCAGGCTGGCTCCCTTTTGCTGAAGAAGCATCATAGGAATTTATGCCTGGACTGGAGCAAACCCTGGAAAGACCACAGGCCTCCAAGATCAGCTTGGGTTCTAGGCAGCCTCTATCAGAAAGCGATTTCTTTCTTTTTTTTTTTTTTTTTTTGAGTTGGAGTCTCACTCCATCACCCAGACGAGTGCAGTGGCACACTCCCGGCCACCGCAGCCTCGACCTGCTGGGCTCCAGCGATCCTTCTGCCTCAGCCTTCTTAGTAACTGGAACTACAGGCGCGCGCTACCACGCCCAGCTAGTTTTTGATTTATTGTAGAGATGAGGTCTCACCAAGGTGCCCGGGTGGGTCTTGAACCCGCAGGCTCAGGTAATCCACTCACTTGGGCCTCCCAAAGCACTGGGATTACAGGATGAGCCACAGAGTCCAGCCCAGAAAGTGATTTCAAAACTAGCTCTTCCTAAGGTTTTTAGGGGACTTTGTGGCTTCCCTAGAGAGAGAAGAGTTTTAGAGGTTGGGCAATGAATTATAAAATTAAGCTCTTTGAGTTTTGGTTTATTTATCTTTGTAGGAAGTGGATTTGATGCTTACCCTGCCAACTTTTCATAACTATTTCAGAACGCAAGAGAGGCACAAATGGGAACAAATCATTTGAACCAGGTGCCAGCAAATTATAGCCCGTGGGTCACATTTGGCCTGCTGCCTGTTTATGTACAGCCCCAAAACTAAGAATGGTTTTTACATTTTAATTTTTTAAATTTTATTTGTCAGGGTCTCACATTGTCACCCAGGTTGGAGTACTTTTTTTTTTTTTAAATAAGTCTGGCTGTTTTGCCCAAGCTGGTCTTGCACTTCCGGGCTAAAGCAATCCTCCCACTTTGGCCTTCCGAAGTGATTACAAGTGTGAGCCACTGTGCCTGGCAGGTTTTTACTTTTTTTTTTTTTTGAGTTGGAGTCTCACTTTGTTGCCCAGACTGGAGTACAGTGGTCGCTCCTGGCCACTGCAGCCTCGACCTGCTGGGCTCCGGTGATCCTTCCACCTCAGCCTTCTGAGTAGCCGGAATTACAGGCATGCGCTACCATGCCCGGCTGATTTTTTTGATTTATTGTAGAGATGAGGTCTCGCCAAGTTGCCCAGGCGGGTCTCGAACCTGCAGGCTCAGGCAATCCACTCACCTCAGCCTCCCAAAGTGTGGGATTATGGCTGAGCCACCGAGCTCGGCTAGGTTTTTACTTTTTTTTTTGAGTTGGAATCTCACTCTGTCGCCCAGACTGGAGTGCAGTGGCCGCTCCTGGCCACCGCAGCCTCGACCTGCTGGGCTCCGGCGATCCTTCCGCTTCAGCCTTCCAAGTAGCTGGAACTACAGGTATGTGCTATCACGCCCAGCTTATTTTTTGATTTATTGTAGAGATGAGGTCTCGCAGAGTTGCCCAGGCGGGTCTCGAACCCGCGGGCTCAGGCAATCCACTCACCTCAGCCTCCCAAAGTGCTGGGATTACAGGCTGAGCCACCGAGCCCGGTGGTTTTTACATTTTAAAATTGTTGAAAAAAATAGGCGGGGTGTGGTAATCCCAGCATTTTGGGAGGACAGGGCAGGCCAGGAGTTTGAGACCAGCCTGGGCAACATAGTAAGATACTGTCTCTATCAAAAATAATGATAACAATAATAATTAATTAACTGGGGCCGGCCTCGGTGGCTCAGCCCGTAAACCCAGCACTTTGGGAGGCTGGGGTGAGTGGATTGCCTGAGCCCGTGGGTTCGAGACCTGCCTGGGTAACTTGGCAGGACCTCATCTCTACAATAAATAAAAAAATTAGCCGGGCGTGGTAGCGCCCACCTGTAGTTCTGGCTACTCGAAAGGCTGAGGCGGAAGGATCGCCGGAGCCCAGCAGGTCGAGGCTGCGGTGGCCGGGAGCGGCCACTGCACTCCAGTCTGGGCGACAGAGTGAGACTCCAACTCAAAAAAAACCCACAAAAAACCTGGGTGTGGTGGTGTGAACCTATAGCCCTAGTTACTCAGGAGGCTGAGGTGGGTGGATCCCTTGGGTCCAGGAGTTGGAGGCTGTAGTGAACTATGATCACACCACTGCACTCCAGCTTGGAAGGTCCTGTCTCTTTAAAAAAAAAAAGTTAAGCCGGGCTTGGTGGCTCAACCTGTAATCCCACGCCTTTGGGAGGCTGAGGTGAGTGGATTGCCTGAGCCCGCGGGTTCGGGACCCGCCTGGGCAGTGAGATCTCATCTCTACAATAAATCAAAAATCAGCCAGATGTGGTAGCGCACGCCTGTATTTCCAGCTACTTGGAAGACTGAGGCGGAAGGATCACCAGAGCCCAGAGGGTTGAGGCTGCTGTGGCCGGGAGCGGCCACTGCACTCCAGTCTGGGCGTTGGAGTGAGACTACAACTCAAAAAAAAAAAAAGAAGAAGAATAAAAACAAAAGTTGAAAAAATAAAAAGAATATTTTGTGACACTTGAACATTATATGAAATTCACATCTCAGCACCCATAAATAAAGTTTTTTTTTTTAAGTTAGTGTCTCTCTCTGTTGCCCAAGCTGGAGTGCAGTGGTATGTTCATGGCCACTATGGCATCAACCTGCTAGGCTCCCAGCGATCCTTCCGCCTCAGTCTTCCAAGTAGCTGGAACTACACATGCCTGCTAATTTTCGATTTATTGTAGAGACGAGGTCTTACCAAGGTTCCTGGGCTGGTCTCGAACCTGAGAGCTCAGGTAATATACTTACCTCTGCCTCCCAAAGTGCTGGGATTACAGGCTGACCCATTGAGCCCGGTCCATAAATAAAGTTTTATTGGAACACTGTCACAGTGATTTACTTACTATGCCTCTGTGGCAGAGTTGAGATGGTGCAACAGAAACTGTAGGACCTGCAAAGCCTAAATATTAACTAGCCATTACTATCATCATGATTATTTATTACTAGATATGTCTTCCCAGAACAGAAAGTTTGCCTACCTCTGACACAACCTTAGGGCACAGCACACACATAAGACAGGCTTATCTGCGCTGTGATCTTTCTTTTTTTTTTCTTTTTTGAGTTGGAGTCTCACTCTGTCACCCAGACTGGAGTGAAGTGGCCGCTCCCGGCCACTGCAGCCTCGCCTGCTGGGCTCCGGCGATCCTTCCGCCTCAGCCTTCCGAGTAGCCGGAATTACAGGCGCGCGCTACCACGCCCGGCTGATTTTTTGATTTATTGTAGAGATGAGGTCTCACTGCCCAGGCGGGTCTCGAACCCGCGGGCTCAGGCAATCCACTCACCTCAGCCTCCCAAAGGCGCAGGATTACAGGCTGAGCCACTGAGCCCGGCTGATCTTCCTTTTTTATAAAGTTTTTTTGCTTTTTTTTTTTTGAGTTGGAGTCTCACTCTGTCACCCAGACTGGAGTGCAGTGGCACGCTCCCGGCTACTGCAACCTCGACCTGCTTGTTTCAGGTAATCCTTCTGCCTTAGCCTTCCAAGTAGCTGGAACTACAGGCGCACATGTGATCTTTCTTCATGGAACTGGGGCTTAACATCATCTAATGGCTAGGCCCTGGGGGTGCAGGACCCCATGGAGGTGCCATTTACCCAAAATGCAATGGGTTTAGTGCCCCCCTGGAGGTGGCCTTGGGTCCGAAGCAGCCCAAGTGGAAAGGCCCTGCAGGGAATGAGGAGGCTGATTCTGATCATGGCCCTGCTGAGAACCCTCAGGCTTGATCACCTAACTTCTCTGGGCCTCAAATTCACATCTGTAAAAGGAGGGGGTTGTACTCTTTTTTTTTTTTTGAGTCAGAGTCTCACTCTGTTGCCTAGGCTAGTGTGCAGTGGCACTCTCATGGCCACTGCAGCCTCGACCTGCTGAGCTCAGGCGATCCTTCCACCTTAGCCTCCCAAGTAGCTGGAACCACAGGCATGTGGTACCATGCTCGGCTCATTTTTCTTGATTTACTGTAGAGTTGAGGTCTCGCCAAGTTGCCCAAGCTGTTTTTGAACCCGTAGGCAATCCGCTCACCTCAGCCTCCCAAAGTGCTGGGATTATAGGTGTGAGCCCCCATGCCTGGCGAGGGTTGTGCTCTTTTTTTTTGAGTTGGAGTCTCACTCTGTCGCCCAGACTGGATTGCAGTGGCC
>NW_007246122.1:445146-463571 GCF_000164805.1 Carlito syrichta | reverse complement strand
GGCAATCCACTCACCTCAGCCTCCCAAAGGCGCGGAATTACAGGCTGAGCCACCGAGCCCGGCTGAGGCTTGTACTCTTAAATGACTCTCAACTCCGTTCTTCTTCCCCTCCCCGCCTCCCTTCTTCCCGCCCTCTCTTCCTTTCTTTCTGCCTTGTTCTTAGCAGAATACTTTCCTCAAATGAATCCTCACATAGATCCCCTAACACAGTAAACAGCTGAAAGTGAAATGTTTATGCTGGGAGTAGATTTCAGCCTCACTCCCCCAGTGACTGATAATGGTTGCACTGAAGAGATTCACAGATTCCTCCCAGCTCTGAAAGTAAGGAGTTCAGGGCCCCTTTGCTGAGGGCAGTCCACAGTCACAGGCTAGACCAGACCTGTTTTGTTTTGTTTTGTTTAGAGACAGGGTCTCTTTCTGTTACCCAGGCTGGAGTATAGTGGTGTGACCATAGCTCAGTACAGCCTCAACCTCCTGGGCTCAAGAGATCCTCTCACTTCAGCCTCCCGAGAAGATGGGACTACAAGCACGTGTCACCACACCCAGCTCAGACCAATTCTTTTCATGCATCTTCTGACCTAGCCAGCCAGAATTTTCCCTGGTACTGGTGTTTCCCCCAGGGACCAAAGCATCACTCAGATCCTCTTAATAAATAATAACAGCTAAAATTTACTGAGCACTTACTGCTTGCCAGACACTGGGCTAAGTCCTTGAGGGATCTTTTGTCATTAAATACAGACAACAACTCAATTAACTAGGTACTGTAATTACTCCCATTGCACAAACAAGACACACCCAGGCAATTGGAGGTCAAAACCCATCTTGTTGGAGACCTTGTGGCTGCTCAGTCGTCTCAGACATCTAAGCTGGAGTGTAATGGCACAATCGTGACGATCATGGCTCATGGCAGCCTGGACAGCCTCGACCTTCTGAGTTCAGGTGATCCTTCCATCACAGCATCCTGAGTAGCTGGAACTAAAGGTGTACACCTCCAGGCCTGGTTAATTTTTAAAAAATTTTTTGGAGAGATGAGGTTTTGCTGTGTTTCCCAGGCTGGTCTCAAACTCCTGGGTTCAAGCAATCTGCCCATCTCAGCCTCCCAAAGTGCTGGGATTACAAGTGTGAGCTTCCATGCCCAGTCTCATTACCTTAGCCTCCCAAAGTGCTGGGATTACAGGCTGAGCCACCAAGCCTGGCCGGAAGTCATTTTAAAAAGACTCAGTTCAAGTCTGCTGAAGGGATACAGGGAATTCATCCCAAAATATGGCATTTTGCCTGAAGGTCTCTCTTAAGCTGTCTCCTCTCCCTGTTAAAATTATCTGTTGAGCTGGGCTCGGTGGCTCAGCCTGTAATCCCGCGCCTTTGGGAGGCTGAGGTGAGTGGATTGCCCGAGCCCGTGGGTTCGAGTCTCTCCTGGGCAGTGAGACCTCATCTCTACAATAAATCAAAAAATCAGCCGGGCGTGGTAGTGCATGCCTGTAATTCCGGCTACTCGAAAAGCTGAGGCAGAAGGATCGCTGGAGCCCAGCAGGTCAAGGCTGTGGTGGCTGGGAGTGGCCACTGCACTCCAGTCTGGGTGACAGAGTGAGACTCCAACTCAAAACAAAAAAAAAATTATCTGTTGAAGGAAAGAAAAGGAGGAGTGTAATCAGACTTGGCCCCACCGTTTTACAGAATAATACCTGTCTATCGGGTTCATTCAGCTTCCAAAGAGAATTGTTTACATGTCATTCTCTGTTTTCCTCATCCATTCATTCTCCCAATCATTCATTGCCCCTCAAGAGAATTCCTCTTCTTCCCCTCTCATAACCTGTTTTTACCAGCATCCGTGCTCCTTTCTTTTTGTAACCTTGAGATGGTATTTAAGTTTCTGTAAATCACTGGGAAGTTGTGTCTTCATTCTGAAGGTTCCCACGTATGCTTTTTCTCCTATTAATCAATCTGCCCCTTGCCAGTGATTTTTCTCAGCGAAACTTTAGGGGACCAATGGCCATGACCCTCACACTACTTTCTTGAGAGGGTCTAACTCTTTTATTTGCCATAATGGCCTAATACTCTCATGATTATCAATTGTTTTCTGTGTGGGTCTTAACTTTTTTGTCTATACTACCAGCCTCACAGTGCTAGGACAGATACTAGCTAGCTACACAGGGCCATAGGAAAAGCATGGCCTTCTTAATCTGAAAATCAGGGTTTAAGTTTGGAATCTACCTTTGACTGAGTTTTTTGGCTTGTTATCTAAACTCACCAAGCCTCCATGATTTCATCTGGAAAAGAGAAAACAGAAGTTCTTTCTTTTTCTTCCTTCTTTCCCTTCTTTCTTTCTGAGGTAGGGGTCTTGATATGTTGCCCAGGCTGGTCATGAACTTCTGGGATCAAGTGATCCTCCCTCCCAACATGCATGTGCTACCATGCCTGGCAGGATAGTAATTCTTTCCTTACAAGTTACTGTGAGGATGAAACAAGATGGCACTATGAAAACTCCCCATCCTCCCAGCCTGGCCCCTAATTGCTTTCCTCTTTTTGCACCTATCACAGGTTTTGTACTCAGTAATTACCCTCTAAAAACCAGTTCATCAACTGCTGGTTAATGTTATAAGAGGCAGGGTCAGTGTAAATTTTCATCAGCCTTTTAAGCAGCGGCACAGTCTCGCCCCCCAGGCAACTGAGCTCCACTCATTTCCATGGAGCAGCTTTATTTTATTTTATTTTTTTTTTTGAGTTGGAGTCTCACTCTTGTCGCCCAGACCACCGCAGCCTCGACCTGCTGGGCTCCGGCGATCCTTCCACCTCAGCCTTCCAAGTAGCCGGAATTACAGGCACGTGCTACCACGCCCAGCTGATTTTTTGATTTATTGTAGAGATGAGGTCTCGCTGCCCAGGTGGGTCTCGAACCCACGGGCTCAGGCAATCCGCTCACCTCAGCCTCCCAAAGGCACGGGATTACAGGCTGAGCCACCGAGCCCGGCTTATTTGAAGGAAATTTAATGGTGAGTCTTTAAAGACAGAGACTGAGCCGGCTCAGTGGCTCAGCCTATAATCCCGTGCTTTGGGAGGCTGAGGTGATTGAATTGTCTGAGCCCGCGGGTTCGAAACCCGCCTGGGAAACTTGGTGAGACCTCATCTCTACAATAAATCAAAAAATTAGCCAGGCGTGGTAGCGCGCGCCTGTAGTTCCAGCTACTTGGAAGGCTGAGGCGGAAGGATGGCTGGAGCCCAGCAGGTTGAGGCAGTGTTGGCTGGGAGCAGTCACTGCACTCCAGTCTGGGTGACAGAGTGAGACTCCAATTCAAAAAAAACCCAAAAAAGACAGAGACAGAGACGTGTTCTGCCCTCCAGGAGTGGGACATCTTATAGAAGACGTGAGACACCACTTCCTTAACCACATATGTTGTATGTGGAAGGTGATCAGGACCCCAACCAGTGCTCTGTGGGACTAGCTGTCCCTGTGCTTCAAGTGCTCACAACCTAACAGGGCCACAAAAAACCATGTGCAGAAAGGAGTAACAAACTGAAGGAGGAGTCCAGGTCGCCAAAGGAGGGTTAGCGGCAATAAACAAGTACCACAGACTATAGGGGAGGGGCGCATCTCTGAGCCATTTCCCAGGTAGTAGTCAAAGATTAGCTGTATAAGTGGAAAATTTGAGAATAGAGAGTTCTGGTGTGGAAAGTTTATCTAAGGCAGTGGTTCGCAACCTTAGCTGCATATCACATCACTTGGGGAGCTTAAATACCAAACCAAACCAACCACCAACCAACCAAAAAACCCAAACCCACTCTGAGTAATTCTCAGTTAATTGCTCTGGAGTACAGCCTGGGCACTGGATCCTTAAAACTTCCCGTAGAACTTTCTGTAGCCACTAGTCCCATGTGGTTGTTGGGTCCTTGAAATGTGGCTAGTCTGATTGAGGAACTAATTTTTTAAATTAATATTTTTTGGTCTGGCTCTATGGCTCAAGACTGTAATCCCAGCACTTTGGGAGGCCAAGGTGAGAGGACTGCCTGATTCCACGGGTTCAAGACCAGCTTGGGCAACTTGGTGAGATCTTGTCTCTACAATAAATAAAAAAAAAATTAGCCGGATGTGGTAGCACATGCCTGTAGTTCCAGCTATTTGGAGCGCTGAGGCGGAAGGATTTCCTGAGTCCAGCAGGTCAAGGCTGTGGTGGCTGTGAGCGTGCCACTGCACTCCAATCTGGGCGACAGAGTGAGACTCCAAGTCAAAAAAAATTACAGTGTAGTAGTAATCATAACTCACTGCAACCTCAAACTCTTGGGCTCAAGTGATCTTCCTGCCTCAGCCTTCCAAGTAACTGGGACTATAGGTAGGCGCCACCGTGTCCAGCTAATTTATTTTGTTTAATTTTATTTTTGTAGAGAGAAAGTCTTGCTATGTTGCCCAGGCTGGTCTTGGACCCCTGGCCCCAAGTGGGCCTCCTGCTTTGGCCTTCCAAAGATTTGGGATTACAGGTGTGATCCACCACACCTAGCCTGAAACTTAATTTTAATCCATTTATTTATTTATTTATTGAGTTGGAGTCTCACTCCGTTGCCCAGATGAGTGCAGTGGCAATGTCCCAGCCACCGCAACCTCGACCAGCTGGGCTCAGGAGATCCACCTGCCTCAGTCTTCCAAGTAGCCGGAACTACAGGTGCGCACTACCATGCCCGGCTAGTTTTTGATTTATTGTAGAGACGAGGTCTCGCCACCTTGCCCAGGTGGGTGTGGAACCTGCAGGCTCAGGCAATTCACTTGCCTTGGCCTCCCAAAGTGCTGGGATTACAGGCTGAGCTACTGAGCCCGGCCTTAATTCGTTTAAATGTAAATATAAAACCCACATGGGACTCATGGCTTCTGTATTGGCAGCACAGGCCTAAAGAAATTAGTGGGAAATTTAATTGGGCTAAACTCGCTCTGTGCAATAACTTGCATTATTTCTTTTAACCCTCCAAACAGTCCAGTGAGGACATTCCAAACAGTCCGGTCCATTACTATGCCTGATTCACCGATGAAGAAGAAACTCAGAGAGGTCAGGTGATGTGCCCCTGGTTTCACAGTTAGGAAATAGAGCAGGAACCCAGAGTGGTACTCTTATCACTATGAGGTGAAGCTGACATACAGCAGGAAGGCTTAGGGGCTTTGGACACCAGCATGTAGATAAGCACACACTCCTACCAAAGAAATAGAAATGTTGGGAAACACTTACGGCTGTGCTTGGGACTCCCAGAGCTGACAGGCCCGGAATTGCTGGTTACGGTAACACAAACTGGAATGGGGCATAGGAGCACTGAGCCCACCCCATACCAAAGAAATTCATTAGTGAGTTTTGTCTTGGTAAAAGGTTCTAGAACAAAACCAAAACACTGTGCTTTGGTTTTGGAAGGCACAGTGGTAGAGACCCACTGGGGGCTCCATGAAGGAGAATTTTGGGGCTTAGGGGCAGGGTGGCTGGCAGAGGTCAGCAGCTCAGAGTCGCCCAGCCTCACTGATTTCCCAATCTGCAACAGGACTTGTCTTTGGGGGTTTTGATTACATACCTACTATATTTAGAGGATATGAATTCATCAGATTTGCATTTGGGATTCTTCCTGGAGAAATTTGGACAATAAACAGGCTCTGTAGAGTCTATGGAAATATGGAGGCGCATCCTTTAGAGCTAAACTCAGAATGGACAGATGGGGTATGAGTGTCCAGAAGAAAGGGACTGGTCCCTGAAGCTGCCAGTTGAGGGGAGTTGCTGAAAACAAAACATTTGGTAGTGACCAGAATGTCTTCCTTCTCGCCAGTGGGAAAAGATTATCACTGTGGCATGACCAAGTAGGGAGAGAATGAGACTAGCTGGGGATTTGCACCTGGGAAAGCCCAGTGGGACATGATTTTTCAACACAGAGACACTTGCAGAAATAAGTAAGGGGGGAAGTGATAGGGTCTGACGTATTAATGGTCTTTAAAAATATGCAAATTGGCCGGGCTCGTGGCTCAGCCTGTAATCCCGTGCCTTGGGAGACTGAGGTGAGTGGATTGTCTGAGCCCGCGGGTTCGAGACCCGCCTGGGCAACTTGGCGAGACCTCATCGCTACAATAAATTAAAAAATTAGCCGGGTGTGGTAACATGCGCCTGCAGTTCCAGCTACTTGGAAGGCTGAGGAGGAAGGATCGCCGGAGTCCAGCAGGTCAAGGCTGCGGTGGCCGGGAGCGTGCCACTGCCCTCCAGCCTGGGCGACAGAGTGAGACTCCAACTCAAAAATAAAATAAAAAATAAAAATATGCAAGTTAATGACAGTGGCTTCCACCTCTTAGCCCCCTTCCCCCAGCTTCTGAGATGCCTGTAGGCGGCTTGTATGATATAAAGAAGGACTCAGAGATGTTGCCTGGTACCAGAGCTGGGTCCTCCTTGATGTTGGCAGATCACGTGCTTAATTGAATTAATATGCAAATGAACAAAGAGCAAAACTAGATGCAAAATGAATAGAGGGTGGAGCTTATTCTGCTTAGTGCAGACAGCTGTTTTGAGCAAAGATTTGCGTGAAATATTAGGTATATCGGCCCCAGTCCATACACCTGTGGGCCATGGGCAGTAAGTTTTGACCGACAAACTGCCGGGTTCTTCTTGTGGCTCAGGGTTGGTGAGAAGAGACTTCCCTGGGGAAAGAGTGGAAAATTTATAGGAAGTAATGCAGGTCCCAGGGCAAGGACTTGAAGAGCCCCTCTGGAGCCATAATGGGGATGGAGGGTGGAGAGTTGTGATGGGATGAAGGCTTTTTTGCCAAGGATGTGGACCAACCTTACAACAGCAGAGTGAACACTTAGGAAAAAGATTCTGGGTTTTCATAAGCCCAGAAAGGGTAGGGTAAAAGGTCAATGTGAGTTTAGGTTCTCCAAAAGCAGACAAACATATGGATGCAAGTAGTTTTCTCAGAGGTGATCTGAGGAAACACTGATAGAGTGGGGAATTGAGAAACAGAAGAGTGGAAAGCTGGGAGATAATGTTTAATAAATAGGTTTTCACTCTGTGTAGTGGGAGCTCAACCTGCTTGGAACTCTCTGAGAGACTGTTTGGGATCATCTCACTTAAGATCTGGAAGCTGGGAGAATTTATCCAAATCCAGTAGTTGAGGGTTGCTCTGGTAGTATGACTGCCTGGGGTCAAGCCTGAGACAGAAAATGCTCCAAGAAGAGAGACGCAGAAAGCTAATCTATTCATTAAAAGCTTAAAAGGGCTAAAAACAGCATGCATTCATTATCTCATAGTTGCTGTGAGTTAGAGTCTGGACATGACTTAGTTGGGAGAAACTCTGATTCAGAGTCTCTCATGAGGCTGCAATAAAAGTGTTGCACAGGGTAGGCTTCTCATCTGAAGGCTCAGCTGGGGAAGGATGCACTTCTAATCTCACTTACATGGTTGTGGACAGAGTTTACAGTTGACCCTTGAACAACATGGGTTTGAATGGCATGGGCCCACTTGTATGTGATTTTCTTCTGCCTCTGCCACCTGCTACCCCTGAGACAGCAAGACCCGTCCCTTCTCCTCCTCCTGTTCAGCCTACTCAACATGAAGATGTGGATAAAGACCTTTATGATGATCTACTTCCACCTAATAAATAGGAATTTCTCTCTTTCTTATGATTTTTTTTTGAGTCAGATTCTCCCTCTGTTGTCCAGGCTGGAGTGCAGTAGCACGCAGCTCATGGCCACTGCAGCCCTGACCTACTGGGCTCAGGTGATTCCTCCACCTCAGCCTTTCAAGTAACTGGAACTACAGGCACGTGTTACCACACCCAGCTAATTTTTTGATTTTATTGTAGAGACAAGGTCTTGCCAAGTTACCCAGGCTGGTTTTGAACTCCTGGGCTCAGGCAATTCTCTTCACCTTGGCCTCCCAAAGTGTTGGGATTACAGGCTTGAGCCACTGTGCTCGGCCTCTACTGATGCTTTTCCACAACATTTTTTTCTCTAGTTTACCTTTTTTAAAAATTTTAAAACAGGGTCTGGCTTTATTGCCCAGTTTGGAGTGCAGTGGTGTGATCATAGCTGCAGCCTCAAGCAATCCTCTTGTCTCAGCCTCCAGAGTAGCTGGGACTATACAGGTATGTACCACCATACCTGCGTACTTTTTTATTCTTATTTCCTGGTAGAAATGTGGTCTTTCTATTTTGCCCAGGATAGTTTTGAACTCCTGGCCTCAAGCGATCCTCCATCCTTGACCTCTCAAAGATTACAAGCATGAACCACAGTACCTGGCCTCCCTTACTTTAAGAATATGGTATATAGGCCGGGTGCGGTGGCTCACGCCTATAATCCCAGCACTTTGGGAGGTTGAGGTGGGAGGATTGCCTAAGCCTGTGGGTTCGATACCAGCCTGGGTAACTTGGCGAGACCTCATCTCTACAATAAATCAAAAAATTAGTTGGATGTGGTGGCGCATGCCTGTAGTTCCAGCTACTTGAAAGGCTAAGGTGGAAGGATCACCAGAGCCCAGCAGGTCGAGGCTGCGGTGGCCGGAAGCTTGCCACTGCCCCCCATCCTGGATGACAGAGTGAGACTCCAACTCAAAAAAAAAAAAGAATGTGGTATATAAACCAGGTGCAGTGGCTTATGCCTGTAATCCCAGACTTTGAGAGGTGGAGGCAAGATAATTGCCTGAGCCCATGGGTTCGAGAACAGTCTAAACAACATCTGCAGGGCGTGATGGCATATGTCTGTGGCTCCAGCTACTTGGAAGGCTGATGTGGAAGGATCACCTGAGCCCAGCAGGTTGAGGCTGCGGTGGCTGTGTGTCACTTCACTCCAGCCTGGACAACAGAGTGAGACACTGACTCAAAGTAAAAAAAAGAATATGATATATAATACATATAATATACAAAATATGTGTTAATTGACTGTTTATATTATTGGTAAGGCTTCTAGTCAACAGTAGGATATTAGTAGTTATGCTTTTGGGGAGTCAAGGTTCTACATGAATTTTTGAATGTAGAGGGGTTGGCACTCCTAACCCCTGTGTTTAAGAGTCAACTATATTTTCTCCAGGGTTGTTGGTCTGAGAACCTTGGCTTTTTGCTGATGATTGGATGGATTTTGCCCTCACTTTCTTGCTACTGGGCTTCTCCAACCTGGCAGCTTGCTTTCAAAGCAAGCAAGGGAGTTTTCTAATAGAATGGTAGTTAGAATGTCTTATATTCCATTCACGGAAGTAGCATCCCTTCAAAGTTGCCATAGTCTATTGGTTAAAAGCAAGTTACTCAAGGAGAGGGTATTATAAAGGCTGTGAGTATTGGAAGATGGAAATCATTGGAACCCCCTTAGAGGCTGCCTACCAGAGCCAGCATGGACTGAGGAAATATGAACAGGGACTGACAGCATCTGACAAGCAAATTCCGGGTGTTGATAAGGAAGGGTAAGGGTTGAATCATCTGTGTGTACAGACAGGCCAGGTACCCTCAGAGAGCCTTTGGCCCCAGAAAGGGAGAGCCACCCATTGGCTAGGTAGAGTACTTAGTGCCCTGGTTCCTGGGTCTGAACTCCCACGGGCATGACCAGAGATTGCATCTCGAGGGGTGCATTGTTCTCTGCCTGATGGTCCTTCTTGTGATTCCCTGGAGACTTCTCACTGCTGGACCACAGAGCTACATCTGGCAGAGGCTGTAGGGCATAAATAGAGAGAGGTTGTCCCCTTCTTTAAGGTCAACAGAGCTAGGATATGGAACCGCAGCCGCTCAAATTGGCTACCAGCCCTGCGATGCTTAACCCCTCTGCCTAGCCTCAGCGGGAGGGAGTCCCCCAGGTTGGAAATAGTCTCTATTAGGATGTTTATTCTTTTTTTGAGTTGGAATCTCACTCTGTCGTACAGATTGGAGTGCAGTGGTTCGCTCCTGACCACTGCAGCCTCGACCTGCTGGGCTCCGGCGATCCTTCCACCTCAGCCTTCCAAGTAGTTGGAACTACAGGCATGCGCTACCACGTGTGCCTGTATAAATTTTTTGATTTATTGTAGAGATGAGGTCTCACCAAGTTGCCCAGGCGGGTCTCGAACCCGCGGGCTCAGGCAGTCCACTCACCTCAGCCTCCCAAAGAGCAGGATTACAGGCTGAGCCACAGAGCCCGGCTAGGATGTTTATTCTTACACAGAAATGAAATCGATTTCCCTGAAGCTCCCTTTGGTCTTAATCTTTTTCTGACCAAGTCAGTTTCCTCTTTCATAAGACCAGCCCTCAAAAGGAGAAGTACCGCTTCTTTGGATTCTTCCTCCTGTTAAAGTGTTAAAGGTTGGTACTCACAGCTATCAATAATGTCTTAGATGTGGTTGGTTCAGAGCACATTTGGGAGGGGCGACGTGGAACTTCCACCTCCCCACACTGCCCTTCTATTAACCTCCTCCAAGAGTCCATGGGTCCCCACCCCCTTGTGGTTGTCAAATTCCATTATTTAGAAACTCCAGTCAAATAAATGACTCAAGCTGTCTTCATGAGCAACCGCCGAGTCAAACCTCTATACCTAGATTTTTGGTGTTTTGTTTTTGGCTGGAGACAGGGGTAGGCGGGAGCCTTGACCATTCTGCACACCCAAGGAGAGATGGCCAGCATGATTCCTGGGCTTTAAGGGAGAATTTATCTTGCCATTTTATGGTAGGATGACCATAAAGAATATAGTAACAGTAACTTAAAACAAAAAATTAATACTGATTTGTCAAGGGAGGAGAAAGATAGAGGACAGAAAGAGCAAATAACAATGAATGACTTCATAGTTGACACTGCTCTTTTACTCCAATGATCTCATTGATTTTTCAAAATAAAGCTGTGAGGGAACTATTTATATACCCAATTTACAGATCCAGAAAGCAACTTTTAGAGATTACTCAAATGCTACACTGCTATCAGATGGGGGATCTTGTACAAGAACCCTGGTATTTTGCTTTCTATTTATTTATTTATTTATTTATTTTGAGTTGGAGTCTCACTCAGTGCCCCAGACTGGAGTGCAGTGGCCACTCCCGGTCACCGCAGCCTCGATCTGCTGGGCTCCAGTGATCCTTCCGCCTCAGCCTTCCAAGTGGCTGGAACTACAGGCGAGCGCTACCACGCCCGGCTAATTTTTTTGATTTATTGTAGAGATGAGGTCTTGCCAAGTTGCCTAGGCACGTCTCGAACCCGCGGGCTCAGGCAATCCACTCACCTTGGCCTCCCAAAGCGCGGGATTACAGGCTGAGCCACCGAGCCTGGCCTCATTTATTTATTTTTGACACATAAAATTGTTTATATTTAAGGTATACAATGTGGTGCTTTGATATATGTGTACATTATGAAGTGGTTACTACAATTAACATGTCTACCACGTCATATAGTTGCTATTTTGTGTGTGTGTGGTGGGAACATTTAAGATCCACTGTCTCAGCAAGTTTCAAGTGCATAAACATTACTATGAACTATAGTTGCCATGTTGTATATTAAATCTTCAGTATTTATTCCTCCTGTCTAACTAAAACTTTGACCAAAATCTCCGCATTCCCCCACTCCCCCAGCCCCTGGCAACCACCTTTCTACACTGTACTTTCATGAGTTCAACTTCTTTAGATTCCACATGCATTTGAGGTCATGTGGTTTTCATCTTTCTGTGCCTGGTTTATTTCACTTACAACAATGTGCTTTATGTTCATCCGTGTTGTTGCAAATGGTAGGATTTCCTTCCTTTTAAAGGCTGAATGATATTCCATTCTATATATACCAAATTTTTTTCATCTGTTCATTGGTTGATGGGCTTTCAGGTTGTTTCCTTATCTTGGCTATTGTGAATAATGCTGCAATGGGAGTGTGGATATCACTTTGAGATACTGATTTCAGTTCTTTTGAATATATACCCCGAAGTGGGATTGCTGGATCATATGGTGGTTCTATTTTTAGTTTTTTGAGCAAATTTCATACTGTTTTCCATAATGGGTGTGCCAATTTACAATTGTACCAACAGTGTACAAGGATATCTCTGGTATTTTGCCTCCAAATTCTGTACACTTTCAATTATACATTCTGTTCCCTTTAATATAGTTACACATGTGTTGTGAAAATTATTCAGGCCTTGACGGGTCCTCATTGAGAACACTCTAAGACAATAGGAAGTGTAAAGTATCAAAAAAGAGTTGAAAGACTTGCCCTCAAGGAGTTCATGAACTGTTGGGATGAGATAAGATCTATATACCAAACAATTAGAAAAGTATGGGAAACAGACTCGGACTCTACCAGATTATAAGATTTCGTAACTGTCTATAAGGGTTATGCTAGTTTGGAGTTGCACAGCTTAAAGAAAGATGCTTAACAGAGAAAAAGTCAATGGCTTACAATAATTTCTGAGGAATTTAGCACAATTAAAAAATTAATATTTCTCACAGAGGGATAACAAAAACTTGTAGGGGAGTTGCAGTATCATTTATGTCCACCAGATGATGCCACTATTCAGTGGAATTCTAGAGTTTTGCTTTGGGGATTCAAGTACAGCTGTGGTTAAATTCGAGATCATGACTTGCAAGATATTTTAACCTGTTTCAGACATTAATAATTTTCTTACTGTAATTTTACATGGACATGCACATGAGCAAGAGAAGTTCTGAAAATAAACAAAAAACGACTCAAATTTCGTAAATTTCGTACGTTGACTCATTTTCCTAGCTGGGCCATTACCACCTTTTTGTATTTGCTCCGTTGAGTCAAGTGACTATGAGATAAAGGTGACAGAGAGTTGTGTTTGGAGACCCAGGCTGGTAGAGAGGAACACCACCTTGGGGGTAAACTTTTTCCTTTATTGTGTTTACTCTTGCTCTATATGCAAATATGTTCCCTATAGCAAATCTTGATAAACAACAGATTCAGCCCAGTGGAAAAGCCAGTATGGATAACCCGATGCAATTATATTCAGCATTAATGAGCTGTGGGCTCCGTCCTAATGTGTTGATATTTAGTAATCTTTGATAATGAAAGAGAGTATAGCCTTTGAAGTCAAAGTGTTCTGGTGTTGCTGGCTAGTTCTAGCAATGAACATTCATTATTTTGTTTGACAAATTGGCCTACTTTGGAATATTAAACACCCAGTCTTCAGAGGGTGAAGAAGATGAAAGCAACTACGTTTATTGTGCTTACCCAGAGTATTTCTCAAGAAGCCCAAAACTCTTACAAGGTTTTATCTGGAAGATCCCATCTCTGTGAACCCAGCCTCATCTCTCCAGAGGTGACTGTGACAGGCATGTTCATTTGTCTTCTCATTTAGGGGGAGGAGAGCCCCTTTGCATCAGTCCAGCCTACTTGAGCTGGCACATGGAGTTTTTTGTTCTACGCAGCGGGCCCCACTCAGAGGGCTCAGAAGACACCTGGGTACCAGAGGGTTCAGACACTGTTAGGAATGTCCCCATGGATATTCAGTCAGCCTGGGAGGGGATGGGAGACAAGTGTCCTCTACTTCTCTGTTGTGCCCAGCAGAACTGGAGCATCCCTGTGCTGCTTCTTTTGTATTCTTGTGAGACACTTAGCTCTGGCAGTGGTCAAAACACAATGGAGATGCAATTATTAATCAATTGTGATTATGATAACTGAAACCCATTAGACAATAACTGTGCTCTAGGCACCATACAAACTGCTATGGATGTGTTATTTTAATTCTTACAAGCACCTTATGAGTTGTCTGCTGACCCCAAATACACCCCACCCACTTGTAGGCAGTCTTGTTGCAGTTTCCACTCTCTTCTGAGTGGCCACACACTATACATGTACACCAGGGATGAATCATGGTTGGTATAAGACCAAGGCCATTCTAGGAGGTCTTGGTTTTTGGACAAGCAAGTAGACAGGGCTGTCACATGTCTGTGTTCATGTTGAGCACAGCACAGAGTTACCACATCTAAGGGAGCACTGTTCACATCACAGGCAGGTATTAACTATAAGAGTGTTCAGGCGTGAAGACTCTGGCCTTCTGGCTGAATTATAGAGCAGCTCTGTCCCATAGATCTTTCTGTGCTGATGAAACTGTTCTTTCCAATACAACAGCCACCAGCCACGTGTAGCTACTGAGCACTTGTCATGTGGCCAATGCAACTGAGGAACAAACTAAATTTTAAATCTTATTTTTATTTTTATTTTTTGAGCTGAGGTCTTACTCTGTTGCCCAGGCTGGAGTGCAGTGGCACCATCACAGCTCACTGTAGCTTCAGCCTCCTGGGCTCAGGTGATCCTTCTACCTCAGCCTCCTGAGTAGCTGAGACAACAAGCACATGCCAATATTCCTGGCTAATTTTGTGATTTTTTTTCATAGAGATGAAGTCTCACTATGTTGACGAGGCTGGTCTTGAACTCCCGGGCTCAAACAGTCTTCTTGCCTCTGTTTCCCAAAGTGCTGGGATTATAGGCATGAGCTACTGTGCCCAGCCTAAATCTTATTTAATTTTAGTGAACGTGAAGTTAAATTGAAATAGCCCTATGTGGCTAGTGGCTGCCATATTGGACAGTGCAGTTCTAGAGCATACATCTGTCAATCCATATCAGCACCTTTCCCTGAGTACACACCAAGGGGAGCATGCACATACACAGTCACTCCCAAGTTCAAGCAGCAGGGTGTCCCCAAGGCCATGTCTTGTTAGAAGATGAGGTACCTTTCAGCAGTTTGCACAAGGGCAAGATGTAGGCCCATAGCAGCCCTGAATGTGATCCACATCTGCACAGTGAACTGGAAGGAAAGTGCTCCTAGAATAAGTTTGGTGTTTTTTTCCCTCCTATTCAAATAATACGCATCAGAAGAAATAGTGTCCCTGCTTTTCCAGTGGATGTTGATAATCTTGATAAAGTGTCAAACTGCAGCAGCCATAGTGCTTCCAGTCTGAAGATGAAACCAACATACAATGAAGGGAAGAGCAAGAGACACTCAGAGAAGTTGAGTCAGAGTCCTGAGGGACTGGGCTTCAAAGCTTCCTTGATTTGGAACTTCTTATCCAAGAGCCTCACACAATTGGGGGCATGGGCGTTGTGGCCTGGCTGGAGCATTAACCAAGAAAGACAGGCCTCCAGACCTGCCTGGGCTAGATTGACTCGGCCTGGGCCCATGTGAAGGACATAGAAGCCAGAGAAAACAGAGAGCACGACCACCTAGATAGCCTGGCCGAATGGAATAAATCAGAAGGAGCTCAGGTAGTGAAGACTCAGATTAAAAAAAAATCGTTTATTGGTTAGGCTACCAACCTGAGATTTACTGTTATTTGCAGCTAAAAACAACCTAACGGACAGGGACTGCTTATTGATTTTTTTCTTACAGACAAGATAACTGAGGCTCAGAGATTTTACCCAGCTTGTCCAAGGTCATCAAACTAGTCCACTGGTGAGAGTCAAATCCAAGTCTGCAGGACTCCACAATCTGTGTTCTTAGCCTATGTATTATATAATCACTGGAGAGAATTGCAAATTTCCTACTCTCCAAAAGCAATGCACTACCTTTTGCTTTATTTCCCATGAGCTGTAAGTTCCTTCTGCTGTACTTGAGTTGGAGAATTGCTTATGTTGGATCAACCCTTTCTTTTGGGTTCTGTGTTTTAGTAGCCATTCGTGGTCAGGACACAAGATGATCAGATGCCCATTCCTCCTTCCTGCCCCACTGAGGGCAGATCTGGGGGGAGGTGGGACTAGGGAACACCAACTACTACTCCTATTTCTCTGCAGACCACCTGGAGATCTGATTCCCATTTGAAGTTATAACTCAAAATTCTCCACTAGGATCTATAAAGAGCTAGACCTGCATGGAGATCCCTTCCTGTAGGTGACTGTGAAGGAGAAGGAAGGAGAATGAGGCAACAAATCCAAGGGACCACAAAACAGGTTTGGTGACCCCGGAAGTTTAGTCCAGTGTTTGGAGGTGGAGTGGGAGAGGGTGGCAACTGACCAGCCCCCTCCAATTCTGATCTTTTCTCTCCCTGGAGGGAGAACCCACCCCTGAGCTTTAGTGACGTCATGTGTAGAGGACTCACATGTTCTCATCTCCTCTGGCCCCAGTTAAGGGCCCTGATGCCCATTCTTGAGTATTTAAAAATCTCCTCAAACTGTGTTGATTGAAAATTGAGCCTAGGACTTCCTTCCTTGTTGTGTTAGGGAGATGCAAACCATAGTGATTTCCCTAAGGATTCTAGACTGCTTGAAAAAAGACACAGGCATCCAAATAGTGTTCCTTCAGGGAGCACAGATTGGATCCATAGTTGAACTGAAGTTTCTCAGGATGTCTTCCCAAGCTTAGATCCTGGGACTCACCTGAGGGGAGAGCCTCACACAATTGGGGGCATGGGCATAGTGGCCTGGCTGGAGCATGAACCAAGAAAATAGACCTCTAGACCTACCTGGGCTAGGTAGACTCGGCCTGGGCCCATATGAATGGCATAAAAACCCGAGCAAACAGAGAGCATGACCACCTAGATAGTCTGTCTGAATGGAATAAACCAGAAGGAGCTCAGCTGGTGAAGACTCAGTTCATTTTCTCATCATGAAGATAAATCACTAGTGGCCAGAAGTAACAGATGAGGAGAGAAATAAAAAGTCCCTCAAGAAAATAGAAGAATGGTGGCAGAGAATTCTTCCTAATGTGGTCCAAATCCAGTCCTCTTTCAGAATGACCCATCTTAGTGACTGACTTTGTGTCCTTCCAGTATATAAGCTGGAACCCCGGAAGTCGTCCCTGAGCCCTCTTCCCTGTTGCATTATAACCAATCCATCACCACGTCTGCTGATTTTATCTTTGAATACAGTTAATTCTTATCATTCACAGTAGTTATGGTCTAAAAAATTGCTGCAAACACTGCCTAATGTGGTCCAAATCCAGTCCTCTTTCAGAATGACCCATCTTAGTGACTGACTTTGTGTCCTTCCAGTATATAAGCTGGAACCCCGGAAGTCGTCCCTGAGCCCTCTTCCCTGTTGCATTATAACCAATCCATCACCACGTCTGCTGATTTTATCTTTGAATACAGTTAATTCTTATCATTCACAGTAGTTATGGTCTAAAAAATTGCTGCAAACACTGAATTAGCTCCTAGGAGAAATACAAAGTTAGGTTCCTCTGAGCCTCTGGTCACAGTATTTTTGTCAACTGATCAGTGTATAACTTTGTTTTATGTGGATTTCTGTCGAAAAACATCTTATTTAATATATATGGTTGATTCATTAACATTGAATTCATGGCCAATAGCACTATAACTTATGTCTGAATGAAGCTTATCTAACACAAATTTTCTTCATTTCTTTGAGATAAGGTCTCACTCTGTTACTCAGGCTGAAGTGCAAGGGCATGACCAAAACTCACTGCAACCTTGAGCTCCTGGGCTCAAGTGCTCTCCTCCTGCCCAGCATCCTAGGTAGCTAGGACTCCAGGGGCACGTAACCATGCCAAGCAATTTTTAAAACAAGTCTGGCTATTTTGCCCAGGTTGGCCTCAAATTCCTGGCCTCAAGAGATCCTCCTGTGTTGACCTCCCAAAGTGCTGGGATTACAGGTGTGAGCCGCTGCAGCTGCCCATAACACATATTCTCTCTAGAAGGCACATCACAAGTGCTTAGGAACAATGGCTAGCATGTCAGCACTCTGCAGGGGAGCTGTTTTAATCACGGAAGTTACCAATGCAAAAATGTGGCATTAAATAGAAGTCAAAAAGGAAATGTTTAAATATGAGAGCTGAATATAGAAGGCAGAGCGGTGCATTGTTTGACCTCAGCTGGGAACATGTGTATTGGGTGACTCAAATTTCTTACTGCTGTGCCCATGTCCATGAATGATCACAAAAGTGTGGTAGGTATTAATTTGGAAATTGTACACAAATTTTAGTGAGTCAGTGTGAGTGTGAAAAAACCCAAACTGTTTTTTCTCTGCTTTTACACCACAGCAACAATCACCAACACAGAACACTTCTGTGATCAAATGTGTGGGTTTTTTTTTCCTCACATACCAAGCAATCAGTTCTGCGGTGGATACCAGCCAGGTGTCCTGTAATTCAATTCTAACACTATCTCCCTGGAGAAAATGTCAGCCCCCACAGGTTGAGGGCTGAGTCCCCACCCCCGGCCTCAGTTGCAAGTCTTGGTCTCTGGAACGTCTGACCAGCTTCAAGTTGGGGTTCCCACAATCCCCTCTTTGGGTTGATTAGTTTGCTAGAGAGTCTCACTAAATTCAAGGAGACATTAATTTTTTTTTTCCGTTGGAGTCTCACTCTGTCGCCCAGACTGGAGTGCCGTGGCCGCTCCCGGCCACCACAGCCTCGACCTGCTGGGCTCCGGCGATCCTTCTGCCTCAGCCTTCCGAGTAGCTGGAACTACAGGCGCATGATACCACGCCCGGCTAATTTTTTTGATTTATTGTAGAGATGTGGTCTCGCCAAGTTGCCCAGGCGGGTCTTGAACCCGCGGGCTCAGGCAATGCACTCACCT
>NW_007246122.1:437795-445126 GCF_000164805.1 Carlito syrichta | reverse complement strand
CACTCACCTCAGCCTCCCAAAGGCGCGGGATTACAGGCTGAGCCACCGAGTCCGGCTTTACTAGTTGATTTTAAAGGATACTGCAAAGGATACAGATGAAGAGATGCGAAGGGTGAGGTATGGGGAAAGGGCAGGGAGCTTCTATCCCCTTCCTGGGCTTACCACTCTCAAGGAACCTCCATGCGTTCAGCAGTCTGGAAGCTCTTCAAACTCAGTCCTTTTGGTCTTTTTTATGGCGGCTTCATTATGTAGGCATAGTCATTGGTGATCATCTTAACATTCACCCCCCTCACCTCCCTGGAGGTTGGAAGTGGGGCTGAAAAATCCGAATCCTATGATCCTGCCTTGGTTTTTCTGGTCACCAGTCCCCATCCTGAAACCATCTAGGGACTGCCAGTCATCGGTCAATCACTAGCATGCAAAAAGACATCACCTTGGAGATTCCGAGGATTTTAGGAGTTGTATTTTAGGAAGCTGGGGCGAAGACCAAATATGTAGTCCGAAAAGTCACAGTAAGTAAATTCATAAATATGTGCACTTATCACTTTGAAGGTTCCAATGATTTTAGGAGTTATATTCCAGGAAACTGGGGCAAAGTCTAAATATATATTTCACAATGTCACAGTAGGTAAATTCATAAATATGGAATCTGCAAATCATGAGGAATGACTGTCTCTTGAGTACATCTGCTTTCCTCTAAGCAACCTCATCGCTCCCTAGACTAACTGATCTCGCTCTGTGTATGATCATTTCTCTACCATCCCTGCTCACAAGAGGCCTACACTCTGCTCCATGCCTGCTTTTTTCATTATATCCCCTGGCATCTAGTAGAAACCTTGATACACCATAGATGCGTAGATGCTGTATAAATATTTATTGAACGAGCCATTGAATTTATTAACATGTCTGTAAGCTAAGAACAGCAAATTGGTTTCAACTCAAATACCAACTCTGATCAATTGGTAGGAACTTCCTGGGGCCTTGGGAGGTTGGCATGGTTTCAAGGCTCAGTGCATCCAGGTTCAATAGAAAAATGTGCCATGTGTGAGTACCTATGTCTATCATGGGATGAGGTTGCCACTCTTTCGTGTTGAACCTTTTGTACCAATGAGTTGCTTAATCTTCCCAATAGTGCATCAAGATTGGTATAGTGATCCCTTTGTTTTATTATTTTTTATTTTTTTATTTTTGAGTTGGAGTCTTACTCTGTCGCTCCGACTGGAGTGCAGTGGCACACTTCCGGCCACTGCAGCCTCAACCTGCTGGGCTCTGGCGATCCTTCTGCCTCAGCCTTCCAAGTAGCTAGAACTACAGGCGTGCGCTACCACACCCGGCTAATTTTTTGATTTATTGTAGAGATGAGGTCTCACCAAGTTGCCCAGGCGGGTCTCGAACCCGTGGGCTCAGGCAATCCACTCACCTCAGCCTCCCAAAGTGCTGGAATTACAGGCTGAGCCACTGAGCCCGGCTATCCCCTTGTTTTATAGATGAGGACATTGAGGCTTAGAGAGATTAAGTCATTTGCCCCGAATCACACAGCTAGTAAGTAGTAGACCTGGGCTTCAAAGCCAGACAGTCTGGCTCTATAACCCATCTTTTAAACCAGGGGTCCCCAACCTTTTTGGCGTCAGGGACCGGTTTCATGGAAGACAATTTTTCCATGGATGGGTTCGGGGTGGGGGATGGGATGGGATGGAGGTGGGGGGAAAGTTTTGGGAAGATTCAAGCATGTTATATTCATTGTGCACTTTATTTCTATTATTACATTATAATATATATTGAAATAATTATACAACTCACCATAATATAGAATCAGTGGAAGCTCTGAACTTGTTTTCCTGCAATTAGACAGTCCCATCTGGGAGTGATGGGAGATAGTACTAGCATCACCACCTCAGCTCCACCTCAGATCATCAGGCATTAGATTCTCAAAAGGAGCGTGCAACCTAGATCCCTTGCATGCACAGTTCACAATAGAGTTTGTGCTCCTAGGAGAATCGAATGCTGCTGCTGATCTGACGGGAGATAGAGCTCAGGCGGTAATGACAGAGATGGGGAATGCCTGTAAATGCAGATGACACTTCGCTTGCTTTCCTGCCACTCACCTCCTGTTGTGCAACCTGGTTCCTAACAGTCCACGGGCCAGTAACTCTTGGGGGTTGGGAGGTAGGGGACCCCTGCTTTAAACCACCGGTGTCTTTCCCAGGAGCAGGACCTTAGCCCTGGATGGTGAACTGACAAGAACAGGTTGGTTTGACGGGTCCGGGGCTCAAGGCACAAGGCCCAAGATGGAGCCCTGGTCATTAGAGGAGAGAACAAGGTCTGGGTGAGACCAGCAGCAGGAAGGGTGATGCTATGCCAAGTTCCTGAGAACATGGTTAAGAATCTTATACTTAGCCGGGCTGGGTGGCTCAGCCTGTCATCCCGTGCCTTTGGGGGGCTGAGGTGAGTGGATTGCCTGAGCCCGCGGGTTCGAGACCCACCTGGGCAACTTGGCAAGACCTCATCTCTACAATAAATCAAAAATTAGTGGGGCATGGTAGCGCGCGCCTGTAGTTCCAGCTACTTGGAAGGCTGAGGTGGAAGGATCGCCGGAGCCCAGCAGGTCGAGGCTGCGGTGACCGGGAACAGCCACTGCACTCCAGTCTGGGCGACAGGGTGAGACTCCAACTCAAAAAAAAAAAAGAATCTTATACTTGCCACAGATGAGCCAAGTTTTGCGGAGAGGACAGAAGCAGAGATTGGGCACCTGGCAAGATATCTCAGATACTCCAGAAGGGTCATGAAAGGGGAGAGGCACAGTCGCTTTTGAGAGGCTGAAGGCCTTACTAAAGGAGATGACCCCAGCCCAAACCTTCAGCATACCCCATGGCTGAAACTGCAGGTGCCCCAATGAAATCTGTCCTGGCATTTACCTCTACACTCCTTGGGCTGCTTAGAATGAACATCCGGGCTCTGCCAGGGAGCTTTTTCTCTGACCCACAAGACCAGCTAGAGATGCTAGAGAATTAATGCCCCCAGAAGCAATCCTCAACCAATGACAGAAGAGAGTGGTGGAGAAATACCTCAACTTCTGTGTTGGTTTTTTTTTGAGTTGGGTCTCACTCTGTCACCCAGGCTGAAGGGCAGTAGCACGCTCCTGGCCACCACAGCCTCGAGCTGCTGGTTCAGGCAATCCTTCTGCCTCAGCCTTCCACATAGCTGGAACTACAGGCATGTGCCACCGTGCTTGGCTAATTTTTTTATTTATTGTAGAGATGAGGTCTTGCCAAGTTGCCCAGGCTAGTCTCGAACCGGGGGGCTCAGGCAATCTTCTCACCTCAGCCTCCCAAAGTGCTGGGATTATAGGCATGAACCACCGTGCCCGGCAAAATACCTCAACTTCTTCATCTTTGATTGAGATAACTCTGAGGCATGTTCTCCACCAGGACTCAGCAAACTACACTCCGAGGGCCAAATCCAGCCACCACCCATTTTTGTAAATAAATTGTTACTGGAACACAGTCATGCTCGTTTTTTAATGTATTTTCCATGATTATTTTCACACTCCAGTGACAGAGTTGACTAGCTGTAACAGAGATTGCATGGTCTAGAAAGTCTAAGATATTTACTCTCTGGCTCTTTTCAGAAAAGCTTACTGTCCCCTGTTCTACATGGTTTCCAGAGTTCCAGGTGGGATCAAGCTCCAGGTACCCATAGAGGTCACTTGCTTGATAATGCGTTATTAGTTTCCTTCCCTTTCCTATCTCACTTGTCCACTCTTCTGCATTTTACCTCCTAAATAAACTGCTTGAACTTTAATTCTTGCATTAAGATTTGCTTCTGAGGAAATTCAACCAACACAGTCACACAGCAATAAGAAGTGCCTATAGCGTCTTAAATTCAGAGAATATCTTTTTGGGTTTGATAGCGTCCACTGTACTGTTGGATGATACAACCTGTGATGGGTTTCTGTACTTTGAGAGTAAGACACTGCTATAGTTGGAATGTTGGTGTGCCCCCAGAATTCGTGTGTTGGAATCTAATACTCAATGTGATAATTTTAAGAGGGTGGGGCCTTTGAAAGTGATTAAGTCATGAGGGCTCCACCCTCATGAATGGGATTAGTGTTCTTATAAAAGAGACTCAGGAGAGCACCTTTGTCCCTTCTTCTGCCATGTGAGGGCACAGCAAAAAGGCTCCAGCTCTGAAAAGTGCAAGCCCTCACCAGGCACTTCATATGCTGGGAACTTCCCAGCCTTCAGAACTGTGAGCAATACAATTCTATCGTTAACAGTTACCCAGTCTAAGGTATTTTGTTGTAGCAACTGGAATGGATTAAGGAACCAATGCTTTCCAGAGCAGCAGAAAGTATGCTTTGGTTTTATGAGCCCAACAAGGCATCTGGGCGACTTTGCATTAGCCATCACTTAATTTTTATTTTTTGGTAGAAATAGGGTCTTGCTAAGCGGTGAATACATACATCTAAGAGTACTTAGAATAATGCCCAGAGCGCAGTGAGATAGGAATAGTACTGGGTGGTCTCAAGAGAATTGTAAATACCAAGACGGCAGTTAAGAAATCACATGGCTCGGCATGGTGTCTCATACCTATAATCCCAGCATTTTGGGAGGCTGAGGTGAGAGGATTATCTGAACCCATGGTTTGAATCCAGCCTGGGCAACTTGGCGAGACCTCATCTCTACAATAAATCAAA
Source organism: Carlito syrichta (assembly GCF_000164805.1). NCBI lineage: Eukaryota > Metazoa > Chordata > Mammalia > Primates > Tarsiidae > Carlito > Carlito syrichta. The sequence goes on along the minus strand of NW_007246122.1, from coordinate 440,430 downwards.
AAATTACCCAGGCTTGGTGGCAAGTGTCTGTAGTTCCAGCTTCTTGGAAGGCTGCGGTGGAAGGATCACCTGAGCCCAGCAGGTCGAGGCTGTGGTGGCTGTGAGCATGCCACTGCACTCTAGCCTGGGCGACAGAGTGAGAGACTCTAACTCAAAAAAAAAAAAAAACAAAACACAACAAAAAAGAAATCACATGACTGGCAAGAAAAGAATCCATTTATCAGAGGCTCTGGAAACCTGATTGTAATATTTATTGTTTGTCTCTGGTTTAATCTAGTTTAATCCAACATGGCGATGGATTTGACCAGCAAGCGATCTCCAGGCTTATTATACCCTCCTTGTAATACCTTGGCATACTAAATGACACACCCACTAGTGCTGTGACAGTTCTGGTTGCCACCAAATATGGGCAGAAACGGTGAGGGTACCCAATTCTGGGAAAGCTCCACCTCTTTTCTGGAAGACCATGAATATTCCACCCCTTAACATGAATATCCCATCCTTTAGTTAGAGATGACTATGAAGAGAAACCCCTAACTTGTTGGGTATGGTTCACTCTCTCTAGTCACCTGCACTCTGTTTTTCTTGAGTTTATGCTTTCTTTTACGGTAAAACTCTTTTGCTCTTCCTTGCATTTTTGCTTTATTCTGACTTGTCCTTGAATTCTTTCTTGAGACAATGTCAAAAACCTGAGTTTTGGGCTGAGGTTGAGGGTCTCGCCTGCCTCGGGGACCCCCAAGCTCACTGGTATCAATAGTAAGTGTTAAATCACTTTTGCTGTTATTATTTCTCTTATCATTACTAAAACTATGACAGCACCAACTATGGAACTAAATGTGTGCATCCAGTAAAGAGCCAAAATAGATGATACATTTGCACCTCCCTGAAAAACCCACCAGAGGGACTATGGGTGATTTTTTGGATGGCCTTTTCTACACCCGATGCTGAAAGAAAACCCTCTCTACTCTGCTGATAGTTATTGCATTTGTATCATCTCTCCTGACTGGGAAATGTTTACAAATGTGCTATTTAGAATGTCTACACTGTGCATTTAAAGAGTGGCTTGTAATCATGAGTGCAGTGGAAAATCACTATACCTGCCAGCCAATTATCACAGAATCACAGGGTGGGAGGGATGGCAGATGCTAAGTCCAGCCCTCGGTCCCCAGTCCCAGGCCAAGCTCAACTCAGATAAACGTCTGGCCTTCTCTTAAAACTGAGACTTTTCTGGGAGAAATTTCTTTTAAAAAATATGATCTTGAATCCAATCACTTCTTGCGAGAACATTCAGACCTATACTTAACTTCCCACAGCTTTGAATTAGCCAAAGCCCCAGTTTAATTTCCTATCCCACATGAATTTTCTTTCCTTCGTTTCCCACAAGGTTTCCAGCCCTGGCTTCGGGGTCTTTGCAAGACTGACACACTTCAGAGAACCCCACAAGTGACAGGCTGGGGGCCAGATTCCCGCAGCCTGGGTCCCCCTAGCTGAGTGGGACAGAGAGCACCATTCTTCCTTAATCCTGTGACCTGGGGCAAACTTCTTGTGTCGACATCAGGATGCAAAGGCACTTGTTCAATCAGTTTAACCTCTTACCCAGCATGGCCTTTTGGGATGGCATATTCAGAGAAACAGTCATCTTCCTCCGACATTTTCCCCAGGCCAATGTCCTTCATTCTTGGGGTTCATTGGAGCCGTTTCCATGGTGACAGTCACTTGTTGAGTGTTGAATCTCCCATCGAGGGCCTTGCAATTTGCCAGCTAAGCCACGGATCACCAGGCGTATGTGCCAGGCTAATAAGACAAAGTCTGTTTTATTTCATCCTTCCTTTTTTTGTCTGCTCTTGGTTGGAGGCAACCTTACAAAAGAGAGGGACCTTTTGGCTCTTGAAATTGTTAGGCCTCTGCTCATTATCCCAGGCGACATTTTGGACTGAACCAGTGAGCGCTCCAGTTCCACGCCGTCTCCGGGCAGCTGCTGGTCTGAGCAAGCCATGCAACAGTGGGGAGCGTGTGCCTTTAAGCAGGCCGCGCAGGGCAGCTATTTTGCACGTGGGTGTGTGTCTTTATTTGTAAGGTAGGGTGATTAGGTTGAAAACAATCCCATCTTGAAGTTCAGCATCCTTTATTGAAGATTGGAATTGAAAGAATTTTGCAGCCGGGCTCCGTGGCTCAGCCTGTAATCCCGCGCTTTGGGAGGCTGAGGTGAGTGGATTGCCTGAGCCCGTGGGTTCGAGACCCGCCCTGGGAAACTTGGTGAGATCTCATCTCTACAATAAATTAAAAAATAAGCTGGGCGTGGTAGCGCGCGCCTGTAGTTCCAGCTACTTGGAAGGCTGAGGCGCAAGGATCGCTGGAGCCCAGCAGATCGAGGCTGCGGTGGCCGGGAGAGGCCACTGCACTCCGGTCTGGGTGACAGAGACTCCAACTAAAAAAAAAAATTAAAATTAAAAAAAAAAAAATATCACTTTCTCTTAGAAAACCAATATTCATAATTAAAAAAATAAGCCGGGCTTGGTGGCTCAGCCTGTAATCACGCGCTTTGGGAGGCTGAAGTGAGTGGATTGCCTGAGCCCTCAGGTTCGAGACCCGCCTGGGCAACTTGGCGAGACCTCATCTCTACAATAAATTAAAA
>NW_007246122.1:426401-437609 GCF_000164805.1 Carlito syrichta | reverse complement strand
AGCTACTTGGAAGGCTGAGGTGGAAGGATCATGGAAGCCCAGCTGGTTGAGGCTGCGGTGACCGGGAGCGGCCATTGCACTCCAGTCTGGGGGACTCCAACTCAAAAAAAAAAAAAAAAGAAAAAATTTTGCTTTTTAGAGAATTTTATTTGTCTTTCTTTCTTTATCTCTCTCTCTCTCTGTTTCTCTTTTTTTTTTTTTTTTTTTTTTTTTGAGTTAGGGTCTTACTCTGTCATCAAGGCTGGAGTGCAGTGGCACATTCACAGCTCACTGCAGTCTCAGCGTCCTAGGTTCAGGTCATCCTTCTGCCTCAGCCTCCCAAACAACTGGGACTACAGGCATGCACCACCACACCTGGCTAATTTTGTTTTACTTTACTTTTTGTGGAAACAAGGTGTCGCTGTATTGCTTGGGATGGTCTGGAACTCCTGAGTTCACGCCATCCTCCTGCCTTGGCTTCCTCCTGCCTTGCTGGGATGACAGGTATGAGCCTCTGAACTTGGCCTTTTTAGAAAATTTTCTAGAAAACTTAATGTCATTAACATTAAGCAGAGCAGCCTGGAGCCTTGCAGACTCCGACTGCCCCGATGTTTTTTATGTGCTCAGACTGAAGTTCCCCATCATTTCCCCAGGGTGTATTAGTCTAATAAGTGTAAGCCAGCTGGGCTCGGTGGCTCAGCCTGTAATCCTGCGCCTTTGGGAGGCTGAGGTGAGTGGATTGCCTGAGCCTGCGGGTTCGAGACCTGCCTGGGCAGCGAGACCTCATCTCTACAATAAATAAAAAAAATCAGCCGGGCGTGGTAGCGCATGCCTGTAATTCCAGCTACTTGGAAGGCTGAGGCGAAAGGATGGCCGGAGCCCAGCAGATCGAGGTTGTGGTGGCCGGGAGCGGCCGCTGCACTCCAGTCTGGGCGACAGAGTGAGACTCCAACTCAATAAAAAATAATAATAATAACAAGTGTAAGCCAAGACCTGCAAGAAGTATTAGTGATCTGAGCGAACGACTGTCCTCACAAGCAGAACAACTAAAGGAAGAAATCCAATAAGAAGATCAGCAGATCACAACATGCCTTACCATCCACTATCCCTTCCTACAGACTGAAATGGAAATGCTTCCTGTCCCTGGGTCTGCATCCACGCTCCTGCATGCCTCTGTGATGTTTGTAAGCATTGAGAAAGACTGTGTCTCCCTAATGTTTTGTAAGTTAAATGATAAGGTTCTGTTTATTGCTGTTGAGTGTTTGGAAGAAACTCTGAAGAAAATTTTTCTGATCTGAACGAATTTGCTGTTTTGTGTGTGACTAGGACTTCAGTAAGGGCACATGGAAGGGCAATATTCTTCTGTTTTAGGAGATGCCAGGCTCAGGGTAGGAGCTGACCTGGGTGCATAAGAGACTTGACCTTCGGAAGAATGCACGCCTGAAAGCTCTGCCTGTCTGGTTTCATCACGGGTTTTAACGGAATACTTGGGAAGGGAAAACAGAGGAACATAATGCTTCAGAGCCTGAGGCTTCTTGGCTGCCAATACACCAAATACTTGAACAAATGAACACACAATCAAGGGCAGTTTGTAAAGCAGCATTACAGTACAGATCTATTTTAAAGGCAAGTGAAAAAGAAAAGAGGAAAATTATCTAAATTAAAAGCTAATGTTTCTAATTGCAAAACAAGAAAATAAGAACGTAATGATAGAATAAAGAAGCCCATCAAACTGCATCTGGAATCTGCAGGCCCCGTCAGCAGCTTGGCACACCACAAGCCCTGGGCTGTCTCCAGAGCTTTCTGGTCTTTGCAAAAGTGTCTCTTAAGCAGATCAGGTTGGATGACCCACTCTTGTCTGGAGCTGTTTTCGAAGGGCCAGAGGCTACAGAATTCTGGACTGGGTTCCTGGATGAGTTGTTTAGTTCTAGAGCTCCCTGTGGCCTTCGGTCATTAAAGAATGCTTCTGTTTCAACATAACCCAGCACCAACTAGTTCAAGCAATAAAGAGACATGTTGATCTGCCAAACAGGAAAGCCCAGAAGTAAGGCAGGGCTGAGCTGGTTGGGTCCAGGGGTTCAGCGATATCACCAAGGACTAGATTTCTTTCTCTCTCCCTGCTCTGTCTTCAGTGGTATCAGGTTTAGTACAAGGCTGACTTCTCTCTTAGTTGCAACGTGGTGCCAACTGCCTTTGGGGTAACTTGCTTCCCCTGCCACGTTCGGAGAGAGAAGGAGTGAGAGCAGGTCCCTCCCTCAAACATCAACCAATGGCTTGCATCTTCCTCTCCTATCTTAGGACCATCCGCCGTGTCCCCCAAGACTACACTTGCAATCATTGTGGCCTAGGAAAGGTTGAGAGCTGGTTGGTGTAGGCTTAGATTATTATTCATTCCTGAAACCAGCGCACATAGGGTGGAATTCTGCTGACTACTTTTGACCAATCGGGGCCTCCCCTGGAGCTGAGGATGAGGACGAATCCCACCCCAAACAAAGGGCTTTTCCACCAGGAAGATTGGAGTTCTTTCAAAGGAAAATCTAGGTGCCATCAGCAAGAGAGATGTCGTGACCTCGTGGTGCCATGGTAGTGAGTCTGACTCCAGCAAGAGGGATGTGATGGGTGGATGCTGGTTAAGCAATGATGGCGTAGTCATCTCTAGGTCTGGATTCTTTGGGAGCAGGAACGGCTAGAGGGGGTTATGGGGTGAGGAGAAGATGGTGGAGTAACATCTCAAACCCTAGGAATCAAGAGTGGGAATGAACTAGAAGTCTGAACTTCTACTTCTTCCTCCATTCATGGGCTTTCTTCCTTGCTTTCCCCAAATAGGGACAAACATAGCCTGTGTGCTCCCACATATCACCACTTACCAGCTGTATGATTTGGGGCAACCTAGTTAATGTCTCAGCCTTCAATGTCCTCATCTGTAAAAAGGGGATAATAATAGTACCTATCTTACAGGATTACTGTAAGGATTAAGTGACTTAAACTACATGAAGCACTTAGAACAGAGTCTGGCCCAAAGTAGGTCCTTAATAAATATCAGCTATAATTATTCCATTTTTAAAAATCCTGTTTCCTTGTCATCTCCAGCATTAGATGAAGGCAGCATTTTGACTTATTTATCTTTGCATAGTCAGCTCTCACAGAAGGTTCCATGTCGTGCTGAATAAATAAATGACACTTGGATCAATGACAGCCAATGGCTGAGGAGACACCAAACTGAGCCAAGATTCAATGTGTGGTTTGCTAAAGGAAGAACTTTAGGCAAATTAAAATTATTATTTTTTGAGCCAAGGTCTCACTCTATTGCCAGGCTGTAGTGCAATGGCATAGCCATGACTCACTGTGGCCTTGAACGCCTGGGATCAAAAGATCTTCCTACCTCAGTCTCCCAAGTAGCTGGGACTTCAGGCGCTTGCCATCATGCCCATCTGACACATTAAATTGAACAGGATTTAACTGAGAGAACAATTTACGAATGGGGCTGCTCTCAGAACCAGAAGAGATTCAGAAAACTCTGCTCCACAAATCAGTATTTATGGGCAGAAAATGGAGGTGAGGTACAGAAGTAGCTTGATTGGTTACAGCTCAGCATTTACCTTGAACATGGTCTGATCAGTGGGTCTGACCAGGGTCTGATGATTGACTGAAGCTTGACCGCTGTGATTGACTGAGACTCAGCTATTTGTTTTGCCATTTTTTTTTTTTTTTGAGTTGAAATCTCACTCTGTTGCCCAGACTGGAGTGCAGTGGCACGCTCCCAGCCACTGCAGCCTCGACCTGCTGGGCTCCGGCGATCCTTCCGCCTCAGCCTTCCAAGTAGCTGGAACTACAGGCGTACACTACCACGCCCAGTTAATTTTTTGATTTATTGTAGAGATGAGGTCTCGCCAAGTTGCCCAGGCGGGTCTCGAACCTGCAAGCTCAGGCAATTCACTCACCTCAGCCTCCCAAAGCGCTGGGATTACAGGCTGAGCCACTGAGCCTGGCTGAGACTCAGCTATTTGTTACAAGAATATACTCCTAAACTAGGCTTTCAGATAGTTTATGTACTATGTTAGGTTGCAGCTCATTATGTAGGGACTCAAAGTAGGGAGGCAGCCTCAAGTCAAATTGAGCTAAAGGTAACGGTTAGATGTTAAGGCTGGCACTACCAAAATGTGTCTGTGGTGTAAGCCAGGCAACCTTTGGTTTCTCTATTCCAAGTGACCTGTCATGAGGCAGATGGGCAGGGTCCCTCCCTCCCTAGCTCTTCTTATCTCCCACATCCCCCTTTGACCAGGCCCTCTGTGCGCCTCAGAAACCTCTAACAAGTTCATGCCCACTTTGAACACAGCCTTGGATCATGCAATTCCCCTTGCTTAGACTGTCCTCTGTTCATTTTTCATCATCTTGCAAGACCCAGACCAGACCCGGCTACCCTCACAAGGCTTCCCACCCAATACGGTCCTTTTCTGAGTTTCCCCAGTCCTGGAAGTCTTACCTGGTGCTATACCCATAGGCTCCCTCTGAGTTCAGTGTCAACTTCAGAGGCAGATTCTGTGCAAACTTTCCCTCAAGCCTGCAGCATAAACCCAAGTACATATTTTGTACCATTCGCTTTCTGCGCCAGTGAGCATGGCCTGGAGGCTCAGGGGAGTTAAAACCCAAGGGACCAAACTAAAACCATAATGAACTAGCCATTAGCATGGCTATAATAAAAAAGACAGAGAATAACAAGTGCTGGTGAGGATGTGGAACCCCCATCCACTGCAGGTGGGATTGTAAAATGGTGCAGCCACTTTGAAAATAGTCTAGTAGTTCCTCAAAAGATTAATCATGGAGTTATCACTTGAACCAGCAGTTCCATTCCTAGGTAAATACTCAAGAAAAATTAAAATTTATGTCAGCACACAAACATGTATGGGCGTTATATCAGCACACAAACATTCACAGCAGCATTATTCATGGTAGTCAAAACGTAAAAACCACCACCCAAATGTCCATCAACTAATAACAGATAAAATGTTCATTTTCATTGTATTCATACAATGAATATTCATACAAACTTGGCTGTAAAAAATGAATTCACTGATACAGTTGATACTATGAAATGGATGAACCTTGAAAACACTATGCTATGTGAAAGAAACAAGCACAAATGATCTTGTATGGTATGGTTCCATTTATATGGAATGTCAGGATAGAAACATTCACAGAGGCAGAGAGTAGACAGGTGGTTGTCTGAGACTGGGAGGGGAAGGAGTTGGTAGAAAGTGGAGAATAATTGTTGATGAAACAGAGTTTCTTTTTTGGGGGTGACAAAAGTGTTTTAAAATTAATTGTGGTGGGCTGGGCGTGATAGTTCATGCCAGTAATTCCAGCACTTTGAGAGGCCAAGGTGAGAGGATTGCTTGAGCCTAGGAGTTTGAAACCAGCCTGGGCAACATAGTGAAATCTTGTCTCTACAAAAATAATAAAAAAAATTAGCTGGGTGTGGTGGTGTGCCCCTTTAGTCCCAACTACTCAGGAAACTGAGATGGAAGGATTGCCTGAGCCTGGTCGAGGTTGCAGTGAGCTGTGAGTGTGCCACTGTACTCCAGCCTGGGTGACAGAGATCCTGAGTTTTAAAAAAAAAATTGTGATGATGATTATACAAACTTGTGAATATAATAAAAATATTTTGCTGTATACTTTAAATGAGTGAATTGTATGGTATATGAATTATAATAATGAAACTCAGTAAAGCTGTTATAAAAATGCTGTAAGGAGTCATTTTCTTTTGAATTGGAGTCTCCCTCTGTGGCCCAGGCTAGAGTGCAGTGGTATGCTCACGGCCACTGCAGCCTCAGCCTACTTGGCTCAGGCGATCCTTCTGCCTCAGCCTTCCAAGTAGCTGGAACCACAGGCATGGGCCACCATGCCCGTCTAATTTTTTTTTTATTTACTGTAGACACGAGGTCTTGCCAAGTTGCCCAAGTTGCTGAAGCCCTGAACTCAGGTAATCCTCTTGCCTCTGCCTCCCAAAATACTGGGATTACAGGCATGAGCCACCGTGCCCAACCTCACAATGAGAGATATGGGCTGGTGGATGATGCCCTATCCTTCTATCCTTTCAATGGACAATTCTGGGGTGGGGAGGGAAGGCATTCTCTGTTTCTAGAAAGTTCTAGAGTAATCAACTTCCATTATTCATAGCAGTGATTCATTTTTTAACTTTAAAGAAATAGAATCTCACTTTGTCACCCCAGCTGGAGTGCAGTGGTGCAATTATAGCCTAATGCAACCTCCACTTCCTGGGTTCAAGCGATCCTCCTGCCTCAGCCTTCTGAGTAGCAAGGACTACAATCATGCACCACCATACCCAGATAATTTTTTTTTAAATTAGAGATGGGGTCTTGCTATGTTGCCCACACTGGTCTCGAGCTCTTGCCCTCAGGCAATCCTCCTTCCTCAGCAGCCAAAGTGCTGGAATGATAGCAGTCATCGTGGTAATGCTCCCTTATAGTGTTATTTCCTCACTACCACTCTTCCTGATTCCTCACTCCTGTCTCTTGGAATCATCTTCCAAATAAAATATACCACAAGATCTTATCTCAGGCTCTGCTTTTGGGAGAACCCAAACCAAGAAACTATGCAGTTTTGACTCAAAAATATTAAAAACTACACATACACACATATATAAAACCTGTGGTGTGTGTGTGTGTGTGTGGGACATACATACTTTTCTTGGTGCTCTTTTTTACTTCAACTAGATTGTTACCTCTTGCAGAAACAGACCAGGACTTAAGCCTCTTTAGTATTATTCAAATCCTACAGCACTGGAGAAGAGCATCAATGCTTCCTAGGTATTATGTGCCAGGTACTTTACATACATTTTCTCATATAATCCTCAAAAGAACTCTGTGAGATTCTTATCATTCTCTCTACTGTGCTTGAAGAGGTCTCAGCTCAGTTCAGGGAGGTTAAGCTCACCAGAGTCCCTGGGAACACACAACAAGCAAGTTCAGAGTTTACTAAGGACATAGGCTAATAAGTGGCAGAGTGAGGATATTTATTTAGGTAGGTCTGAATCTCAGGGGCTCATAGTAGATACTTAAACATAATGCTTGATGGTAAATGTAACTAAATTGAGATCTGATTATTCCAGGAACCAAATCATATAATTTTAACAAGAATGACTTGACGGATAATACATTGTGAGAAAGCAATAGTGGTATAAATATTTAACAACTGGCAGTCTAGGCAAAAAGTCCTACTTTTAGTGTGGGCCAATTTCTGTAGTGCCTATTTTCTTTTTTTTTTTGTGTTCGAGTATCACTTCTTTGTCCAGGCTGGAGTGCAGTGGCATGCACGCTCATGACCACCCCAGCATTGACCTTCTGGGCTCCAGCAATCCTTCTGCCTCAGCCTTCCGAGTAGCCGGAACTACAGACGTGTGCTACCATTCTGGCTATTTTTCAATTTTATTTTATTGTAGAGATGAGGGCTCGCCAAGCTGCCCGGGCTGGTCTCAAACCCGCGGGCTCAGGCAATCCACTCGCCTTGGCCTCCCAAAGTGCTGGGATTACAGGCTGAGCCACCGAGCCCGGCCAGTGTCAGTTTTCTCACCAGTTTGGTTTGGGAAGGGATGATGGTAGCATACCGCATTTCTGCTTATACTCTATCATGCCAATGTCCCCAGCAGCATAGATAGCAGTGAAATGTAGAGAAATAATGAGGAAGTAACAAATGAGTACTTATTATTTACTTAATAAATGAGTATTGATTACCTTTTAAAAATGCCATTAATTTTAAAAATGCTATATAATTGTAAGTTTATATAGTTCATTTTCAATAATGGTTATGTTTAGCAACTGGTTTGCAGCATCCCAGAAAATGTAATATTCAGCAGTCATGGGCCAGTATGAACTGGCTTCAGTATACTCAGGACAATGGCTGGGAAGGGAAATAAAAAGAAATTTTACTAATGAATTTATTGTCAAAATTTGTCTCAAACGGCAGGAGGTGAATCGCTTTTAGAGGTCGGATTTTTCCCTGATGCTAAAAACCCTGTGATTATCTGTAGTTATGGGTAATGATCCTGATAACTGCAGCAGAACTTCCTGTGATGAGACTGTCCAGGACAGTAGCCATGAGCCACATGTCGGCTCTTGAACGCTTGGAATATGACCAGTGTGACAAAGAAAGCAAATTTAAAATTTTATTTATTTTCAATGAATGTAAATTTAAATCTAAGTAGTTATTGCTACTCTCTTGAACAGCATAGCTTATATTTTACCAGTTACTTTCTTGCCAGGTCTTTAATATCAGATCGCATGTCAGCCCCTCAGCTCGCATCACTCAATTCTGCCTGTCTCAGCCTACTCATTTGAACTTTCTCTCAATCCTACTTGCTCCACCCAGCTCCTCTCATGGGTCTTTTTTCCATCCCTAAAGTATCTACTCAGCTGACTCTCAGATCTGGCCTTTGGACATGATATTCTCGCTCTAATTCCCATGTGTGCCACTCATGGGTTTCCCACGTGCCTGTTAACCGTCTCTCTTTTTGACTCTTGGAGCAGTCTGGCAGGGCTGGCATGGGTGGAACTCCTGGGTAAGTCACCTTCAGACTCAAGATAATTTGTGTGGAATCTCTTAGAGGATGGCTTGGGGAAGCAGAGTCTGCTTGACTGACGTATGGGCTACTGGGCAGAGAGCTCCAGGGATATCAGCATTCTGTTGTTTCCTCAAAGCACACTAAGTGTGGATGAGGTGCCCACCATGTGGACTTGAACCTCAGCAGTCAGCCACGTAGGGCACTGCCTATTGTGTACCAGTGGCCCTGGTGTGTCCAGTTCATATTCCAGGACCCCAGAAAGTAAGAGACAAGCCCCAGGGCTGAGAGGTCAGGGGCAGGGTGTACAGAGCCCAGACAGGGACTCCTAGTGAATGCAGCTCCAGGGGTGGTCAAATCTTCCTCTACACATATTTCTGATACTTCTGTCCATTTGTGCCTGGTTGGTCCTTGCAATGATGTGTAAACTAGCTGTTGGTTAGTTGCTTTAAAGCACATGCATGGGTCGGGTGTGGTGGCTCAGGCCTATAATCTCAGCACTTTGGAGGCCGAGGTTAGAGGACTGCCTGAGCCCAAGGGTTTGAGACCAGTCTGTGCATCTTGGCGAGACCTCATCTTTACAATAAATCAAAAAAAGAAACCGGGCATGATGGTGCATGCCTATAGCTCCAGTTACTTGGAAGGTTGAGGAGGAAGGATCATCTGAGCCCAGCAGGTTGAGGTTGTGGTAGCCGTGAGCATGCCACTGCACTCCAGCCTGGGTGACAGAGTGAGATTCCAATTCAAAAAAAAGAAAAAAGAAAACAAAAGCACATGCGTGTTCTGTGAATGAACAATTCCATTATTATTTCAAAATTCTGCATATGAAAAGGTCTGATTGAATTTAAAATCCATCCACATGATCGATCACAAGACATTTAAATGTTATGTTTATCCAGAAAAAATATGACTAATCAAGGTTTTAAATATTTCAACTCTTGTACATTTTGGATAGATATAAAAATGGCTCCTTGTAGAATGTATTTGTGCAAACTTTCTTCATTTCAAACTCATAAAACTTTTCATTTAAAAGTTACCTTGGCTGGGTGCGGTGGCTCACACCTATAATCCAGTACTTTGGGAGGCTGAGGCAGGAAGATTGCTTGAGCCCAGGAGTTTAAGACCAGCCTAGGCAACATAGCGAGACCTTGTCTCTGTAAAAAAAAAAAAATAGCTGGACATGGTGGAACACATCCATAGTCCCAGCCACTCGGAAGGATGAGGAACGTGGACTCCTTCAGTCCAGAAATTTGAAGTTACGGTGAACCATGATTGTGTAACTTTCTCTCCAGTCTGGGCGACAGAGTGAGATCTCGACTGAAAAAGTAAACAAACAAATAAAACATATCTCATTGATGACGACTTTCAAAAATTTAAAGATATCTTTAAAAAGCTGGCATTTTGTTATCATTGGTATAATTTGGTATAAGGAGTTTATATTCTTGGAAGTAAGCTCAATTTTTTAATTTAAAAATTCAAAATGATTTTATTTGGGAATTTGTATGAATTTATAATACTATATTTCTTAATCATTGGCATTTTCTTTTTTTCTTTTTTGAGTCGGAGTCTCTCTCTGTCACCCAGGCTGGAGTGCAGTGGCATGCTCATGGCCACCACAGCCTCAACCTGCTGGGCTCAGGCAATCCTTCTGCTTCAGTCTTCCAAGTAGCTGGAACGCACGCTCCCACACCTGGCTAATTTTTTGATTTTTATTGTAGAGATGGGGTCTTGCTAAGTTGCCCAGGCTGGAATCAAATCCCTGGTCTTAGGCAATCCTCTTGCCTCAGCTTCCCAAAGTGCTGAGATTATAGATTTGAGCCACTATACCTGGCTGGCATTTTCTTTTCCTTATTATAATTACATAAGGTTAAAAAGTAATAATTTTCTCCTTCTAAGTATCCTATAAGTGACCCCTCATTCAAACTTACCTAGTTTATCCCAGCATGAGAAACCAATGTTTTTTCTCTGTGTGGTATGGCTTACAAAAGTTGGGGAACAGTGTTCAGTCTGTCTTTCCCCTTTGCACTCTGCTTCTTTATATCTGTCTCTCCTTGTGGCTCACTCCCTCTTCTTCTGGATACTCCACAGCCAGTAGTCTCTGCTTTCTGCCTTGCTGTTGTAGGCAGGATATGTGCTCTGCTGTTTTGTCTATTTGTATCTCTTGTTCCCAGTAAAATTGTGCTTTTTTTTTTTTTTTTTTTGAGTCGGAGTTTCACTCTGTCGCCCAGACTGGAGTGCAGTGGCAGCTCCCTGCCACCGCAGCCTCGACCTGCTGGGTTCCCGCGATCCTTCCACCTCAGCCTTCCAAGTAGCTGGAACTACAGGCGCGCGCTACCATGCCCGGCTAATGTTTTGATTTTATTGTAGAGATGAGGTCTCGCCAAGTTGCCCAGGTGGGTCTCGAACCCGCGGGCTCAGGCAATTCACTCACCTCAGCCTCCCAAGGCACAGGATTACAGGCTGAGCCACTGAACCTGGCTAAATTGTGCATTTTTAAGTGCAGTATCTATGGACTTGCTTCTTTCAGATAATTCAGTTCCTTTAAAACTCTCAACAATGGGAGCTAAACTATGGGTGCATAGGAACATAGAGAGTAGACTCCAAAAGATGGGAGGGTGGGGGGGTGGGAGGGTTGGGTGGAAGGTTGAAAAATT
>NW_007246122.1:414289-426321 GCF_000164805.1 Carlito syrichta | reverse complement strand
CCTTCCGCCTCAGCCTTCCAGGTAGCTGGAACTACAGGCGCGCGCTACCACACCCGGCTAGTTTTTGGTTTATTGTAGAGATGAGGTCTCGCCAAGTTGCCTGGGCAGGTCTTGAACCTGCGGGCTCAGGCAATCCATTCGCCTCGGCCTCCCAAAGTGCTGGAATTACAGGCTGAGCCACTGAGCCCGGCCGAATGCTTATTATTTTTAAAAAATTTCATTGGATTTGTGAAATACCAAACAAAATGAATCAGATGTATTCTTTTGTAGGAAGGTAAACTCTCTCGAAGTATCTCAAGATCACAATTAAATGACTTATTAAATTGAGAAGAAAAAATATCTTTCCATACCAACAAACAAACAAAAAAACTCCAAAAAACAAAAAAACCAAACACCTCTCAGCAAGAATGGCAAAATCCCAAATGAATTCAACCTAAAATTAATGAGTGGAATTGATTATTTTTTTGTTTTTTTGGTCTTCTTGAAATGTATTTATTAGCTCTTAGCAAATTAAAATGAATAAAATAAAATATCAAATAACTAACTGGGTTCTTGTAAGAAAACTTAGGTTAACTTTGAAAGTTCACAGAGTAGTCTGAGCCGCCTCTGTGTTCCCACCACCCCTGGGGCTGACAGTCGGCTCCATCCTGAAGTAACACAAACCCACTTCCTGTGTTGGGAAAATGAGTACTGTGAACAGGATTAAGAGCAATACTGGGTTTACAACAAAGAGAAGGGACGATGCATCATAGCAGTTTTTCACTCAAACTGCTAAGATTTTCCTTTTTAAAGAAGTTGTCCATCTCCTCTCACCAGAGTCCATTTCCAGGATGCTGACTGAGCCTCTTAAGACAGCAGCTTCTTGAAAGGGGTTTTCCATGGTCTGGAATGTTCTGCCTCAGCACTGCTCTGAACTAGTTAGTTTATCATGAGTGAGCTATGAACTCCATCACGGGTCATGTTTACCTTCTGTCTTTTTTTTTTTTTTTTTTAGATTTATTGTAGAGACGAGGTCTCGCCAAGTTGCCCAGGCTGGTTTTGAACTCGCCTCGGCCTCCTAAAGTGCTGGGATTACAGGCTGAGCCACCAAGCTGGGCCTACCTTCTGTCTTAATGGTGGCTGGTACACTGTCATCTTCCAAGAAGGGGTGGAGTTGCTGCACAAGTCAGAGGTGTATGGAAGAGCAATGACAAAACAGCCAATGAGTGAAATGTCAGTGTCCAGTTTTCCCAGACACTTTCCTATGTAACTGACAAGAGGAAGTCGATTACCTAGGCTTGCAGGTGAGCCACCCTGTCCAGCAGGGTCTTCTTCTACTCAACCTGCTCATCCAGCTGGGAATGTTTAGTCTCAAAAAGCCTAACAAGCAGCTGCAGGACCAGGGGTGATGGCGGGTGCTGATCTCATCCAGCAACGCCAGGTGGACAGAGTGTGGTCAGTCTGCAGCTGAAAGTACCTAGTTCTGACATGGTCCAATCCGCCCACTTCAGTATGCCCTTTGCTACTACTGGAAACCTAAGGCACTGATAAAGCATGTTCAGCTCTGCCACGAGTTCAGAGGCCCTTTTGTTCTCATTGCAACACAAATAGAACCGTTTTCACAGCTTTTGATGTTGATTTCCGCTCACCCTTGTTGATGCTTACTCGCTTGTTCTTCCAGGTCTCTAGCTTGCCCCACATGCCAAGATGTGGATGTATTTGTGCCTGTGGTCCTGGTTGATCCTGGCCCCCGGTTTAAAGAGTGATTGCATGGGCCGGGCTCGGTGGCTCAGCCTGTAATCCCAGCACTTTGGGAGGCCGAGGTGAGTGGATTGCCTGAGCCCGCGGGTTCGAGACCCGCCTGGGCAACTTGACGAGACCTCATCTCTACAACAAATCAAAAATTAACTGGGCGTGGTAGCGCGTGCCTGTAGTTCCAGCTACTTGGAAGGCTGAGGCGGAAGGATCGCTGGAGCCCAGCCGGTCGAGGCTGTGTTGGCCGGGAGCGGCCATTGCACTCCAGTCTGGGTGACAGAGTGAGACTCCAACTCAAAAAAAAAAAAAAGTGACTGCATGAACCCTTCCAGGAAGGCTGACACGCGGATGAGGTGGAGGGTCCATGCTTGTGAACATCTTGAACGGGACGGTGATGTCGGCAGGGTTCAGGGCTCCTCTGAGGGCCTGGCAGGCCTGGGGGTAGGAGGTGGCTGTGCCTAGGGCCAGCGTGATCTGACTGGCATCGTGGCCTTTCTCCTGGGCAAAGCACTGCACCTCCTGGGCGATCCTGTGCAGTCCCATTGCTCCTCTGGGTCAGCATGGACATGATGGCCTGGTGAAACAGGTATGTGTGCTCCCTATGACACACCATGGCAAACTCAGGGAGATTTTTTTTTCAAGGTTTTCTTCTCCCTTGTCTAAAATTGTGGCTCAAGAGGCCAGGAGTACTCAAGAGAACACTGCCAGCAGCTGGCGTGCTGTGGGCATGCTGGTGATCTCACCTTGGTACCCTACATCAGAAATAAGCTTAACCACTAGTGAAGTTCAGCATCAGATAGTCTGAATGGGCTTTGGATAGCTTGTAGAAGAGATCTTTCCATGTGGTGTGTGTGATCATTTGTACAAGCCATGCTGGGGTCTCTCCTTCATTAAAAATAGATTTTGCTGTGTGGGGGCCAAAATGTTTGATCAATAAACTCTTCAAGTGATTTCCCACTTGCTGTGACTCAGCAGCTGTCGGAATGAGCCACTTGGCCAGCCAGTCACAGTTTGGGGCACAGCCATGTAGTTCTTGGATAAGAGCTAGGTAACCTTCGCCGGGAAACCCTCCTGGCCTGAAAATACCTCTTCAGAGTGTTAAAGAAGGAGGTTCCATGATAGAATCCAGGGTAGAAAATTAATGCAGGCATTCTTGCTAAACCTCGGTATCATCCTCTTCTTCCCTAGAATCATCCTTCTGCTGGCCACCATCTGCCTCGTCACCCCACTCGGCCACGCTTCCAGAGTAATCCTCCTCCATCTGGAATTTGTTCTTTTTTCTGCCTTTCTATAACAAAGTTAATACAAAATATCTATCATCTATCTATGTGTCCATCTATGTACGTACGTATCTATCTATCTATCTATCTATCTGTCTATCTATCATCTATCTGTCAACATATTTCTGCTTTTCTTGTCTGCCTTTAAGTGCCTGTGTGCCTTTCCACCTATTCTGCCACGGGCATTTACTTGCCCTGAGGAAGATTAGGGTCATTACATAGAAAGACAAAAAGAAAGAATCAATGGTAAGTGTTTGATATCCACAATAGGATGTTTGAGTTCGTTACAAGATTATCGAAAACCAGACTTTGAAATAGAGGAAATGTTTTTTAAGTTTCTTAAGCTCCCTTTAATGCATCAAAAGCTGGAGATTTTTCTATAAGCCACGGCTATGATGTTCATGGGAAGTAGGAGAGGCTGATGCCTTTTAGTCCTGAGGATGTAGAGTGAAGAGAGGCAGAAGAAGGCGAAGTTGTGAGTCCTGACTTCCCGGCTTGGGCCAGCATCCTGTTATGCAGAGTTTCAGATGCAGAGAGAGAGGGAGGCTGAAAGCTGAGAAGGCTTATATCCCGATCTCTATTTCGAGTCTGTCTTCATCCTTTTGGGCTGCTATAAATGAAATACTATAAACTGTCTTAGTCCTTTTGCTACTGCATGGGGGGAGGCTGGGGAAAGGAAGCCTGGACTGATATTTGTGAATGTTTTTCCCACACAGGGATAAAGTGGTGGCACCTCTCTCACACAGTGACCACGAATACTTAAGGAGATAATGCATGTGAAGTACTTGGCATGATTCCTGGCATGTCATAAAGGCAATACACATCGTTAGTTAATAATAATATTAATGTAAGTTACCCAGGGCAGTTAGCCTACCAAGAGTCTAGATCATGCTTGGCTCTGCGGGTTGACAGACTGGTCATTTCTTTTTCAGAAAGGTCTGGCCATCTTGCATGGATGTCTACAGTGATTTTCATCTCACTCACTAGGCATTTCTACTCCCAGGACAAGGGGGAGTAGTAACAGGTTCTAGCTGAAACACACCAGAGTGCAGCAATCAGCTTTCTTATCAGGAACCCTGATCATTCATTCCTTCAGGTGAAAAGGGCTGAAAAAACAAAGGTCAAAAGGCTCCGAGACCCTCCTCAGGTCAGAAACATGTTTCACCAAAACACCTGCCACCAAAAGGAGCCTGCCTGATTTCCCAAGGCAGGGGTGGGCTCAGGGTTCATTGTTGCTTTTGTTTTCTGTTCTTCCATCATGCAGTCTTTGCTTGTCAACATTCCATCTACCTGAGACTTGGTCCACAACCTCCTTAGATAAAGGTGTTTGGACAAGCTAGCTCTTTTTCCAGCGTTAGCTTGAAAAACAGTCAATTCACTTAGCCGTTTGGTATGTTGATATGTTCCAAATAATTTGTAAACACAAACCATCTGCAGGATTACTTTCTTAGTTTACCCAAGTAAGTTGTGCACCTTTCAGTCAGTACAGCAGAACATTTCTTAGACGAGATATGGGTCTATGCAAAGATGGGGACAGAAGTGGAATCCTAGGTCTGTAAAGAACTGGATGATTTAACAAAATATCACAAGCTCATATCTTTGAATTCCTCTTTAATGCCGGTTAGTGTTGTCACTACCCTGCTGGCTATCCTGAACTCGAATGCCCCTGTGGTGGCCTGGTTCCTACAGGCATAGAAGCATCCTCAGATAGGATCTGGCTCTGTAGGTGTGGAGAAAAATCTTGCATACCATTCTGTTTTTTTCCAGTCTCTTGAAAATGACTTCTTGTGACTATGACAATGAAGCATAAACCATGGAACATTCTGGAAGAGTATACACTAAGGCTCTTTTCCAGCATGAAGGCAGAAATGTCAGCCATGATTGTGTTAATGCTGCGTTGACTTCGTTGCAAAACATCCTATCCTCAGAGGGCTCGAGGTAGGCAAGATGTTTCCAAAAGCCACAGGAAGTAGAACAGGCTCAGATCCACAGATGTAGTGCCTGGGAACACAAGGGGGTGGGGACTGGGAGAGCCGAACAAGCTCACTCCACAGGCGGCCTCATGGCTTGACAGGCCCAGACTCTTGCTCCTCTTGGTTTTTTGTTGTTGTTGTTGTTGTTGCTGGCATCAGGGTTTTCTAGCTTCTGGACTCTGTGAAGGACGAGCTCATTCCCTGAGAGATATAGTGCTAACCTAAAATTGGGACATAAGCTTGAAAGTATGCCAAGGAATAAACACGTGAAAGATAGCGAAACATATTTCAATCTGGGAAGAACTCCTCTTTTCACAAATCTGTGAAGTTGATAAAAATAAAGCAACAGAAGAAACAGGAAATATGATAGTGAAAGCCCAGAAAAAGGGGCTCAAGAGAATATGCTCAGCATGCCAAAAGTTGTAGACAGTTTGATACTGGTTTTTTTCCCTCGTTCTGTTTTTGAAAATGTCCCTCCTCCTTTTTACTGGGAAGTATAGCTCTGTTATAAGTGTCTTCTTTTATAAGTGTCTTCTTCTAACTTTATGATTTTGCTTACTTATAACCCAGCAAAAAACAAGAGATGGCATATTATTTTCTATTCTGAGCTTGCAATGCCATTTGTTATAAATTTAAAAGCATTAAGCAACAAATCCAATAATAACTTGTAACTATACTAAATTTTAACTTTATATCTCATACATCAAACATAATGACTGTTTTTTTTGTGTGTGTTGGAGTCTCACTCTGTCGCCCAGACTGGAATGCAGTGGCACGCTCCCAGTCACTGCAGCCTGGACATGCTGGGTTCTGGCGATCTTTCTGCCTCAGTCTTTCAAGTAGCCAGAACTACAGGCATGCACTACCATGCCTGGTTAATTTTTTTTTTTTTAATTGTAAAGACGAAGTCTCACCAAGTTGCCCGGGTGGGTCTCGAACCCATGGGCTCAGGCAATCTACTCACCTTGGCCTCCCAAAGTGCTTGGATTACAGGTTGAGCCACCAAGCCCAGCAAACAAAATGACTTTTAAAAAATCTAAACAAGGGATTGATTTTCTTTAGTACTTACATGCAACGAATCTTTATGATTCTAAACTAACAAAGGAACTTGTTAGTTTAGTGTACAGTGTATTGAAAATCTAGACACATAGGCAGAAGCCAATGTGGATATATTAGATTCCAAGGGCTAGTTTGGATGCAGAAAACATTCCTAATAGAGTGATATCTGACATGCAATGTTGTTAGGTTAGTTTATAGAACTCTTTTTTTTTTTTTTTTTTTAAGCTGGAGTCTCACTCTGTCACCCAGACTGGAGTGCAGTGGCCTCTCCCGGCCACCGCAGCCTCGACCTGCTGGGCTCCGGTGATGCTTCCGCCTCAGTCTTCCAAGTAGCTGGAACTACAGGCGCGTGCTACCACACCCGGCTCATTTTTTATTTATTGTAGAGATGAGGTCTCACCAAGTTGCTCAGGTGGGTCTTGAACCCGCGGGCTCAGGCAATCCACTCACTTCAGCCTCCCAAAGGCACAAGATTACAGGCTGAGCCACTGAGCCTGGCTTATAAAACTCTTTTATTTTATCTATTTTATTTTATTTTATTTTTTGAGTTGGAGTTTCACTCTGTCACCCAGACCGGAGTGCAGTGGCTGCTCCCGGCCACCGCAGCCTCGACCCACTGGGCTCTGGCGATCCTTCCACCTCAGCCTTCCGAGTAGCCGGAATTACAGGCGTGCGCTACCACGCCTGGCTGATTTTTGATTTATTATAGAGATGAGATCTCACTGTCCAGGTGGGTCTCAAACCCGCTGACTCAGGCAATTCACTCACCTCAGCCTCCCAAAGGCGCGGGATTACAGGCTGAGCCACCGAGCCCAGTTTATAAAACTCTTTTAAATACTGCTCGCTGCAGTCTCAACCTCCTGGGCTCAGGTGATTCTTCTGCCTCAGCCTCCTGAGCAACTGGGACTACAAGGGATGCGCCACCATGCCCGGCTATTGTGTGTGTGTGTGTGTGTGTGTGTGTGTGTGTGTGTGTGTGTGTGTGTAGATGAGAGGTCTTGTTGTGTTGCTATGTTGCCTAGGTTGGTCTCAAACTCCTGGACTCAAGCAATCCTCCTGCCTCAGCCTTCCAAAGTGCTGGGATTACAAGCGTGAGCCGCCACGTCCAGCTAACTTACAATATTTTTTAACAAGAAAGTCTGTTCTGAGGTTGGATGGGCTGGCTAAGATCATGTTTCTATCAGCAGTCCCAAGGGAGAAGGGTGGTGGCCCCAGAGGTCTTGGCAGTTGGAAGTGTGGAGGGGGACCAAAGAAGAGACCCCAAGAGCTTTTAGGGGAGCGGTACCCCAGAGATTCTGGATTTGGGGTCTTGCATATAGGTCCTTTCAATGAACATGTCAAGACCGGAAAAAACCTAAGGCAGAGGTGTGAGTGGCTGAATTGTGGGGGTACAGGGTGGGACAGGGTTTTAAGGGTATCTGTTTCTCCTGGTATTGGCAGCAACTGACTAGATCCCTGAGGAAGTAATTTGATCTCTTCAAATGACTGTTTCTTGGCATTTTTATTTTTAATGAAGAGTAAAATATTCAGCATCTGAACATTAGGCCAAAGCTCGTTATCACGTTTGTTGAAAAAATGTAAAACGCACCGTGTTTGCTATCTCACCGGGGCAAATTGGAACAGACTTGACTATTATTCAGGGGTTTTGAGCAACAGAGATAATCAACCCAGGCAATTCAAGATAGGAATCTTGACTTATCAGAATTATTAAAGCTGTGTAACTTTATCCATGAAACAAAAGATATATTTATCTTGAAAACCATTTCTAGTGCAGTTTTAATCTATCACAGAAATAAGAGTTTTAGGTGTGTAGTTCTGATAAAATGGTACTAAATCTATGAAGGTTTTTAAAGGGAATTTAGAGTCAAACATGCTGTGGCCCGAGTTTCCTGTGTTGTCAAGGCAACCAGAGCATCCGTTTTCTTGGTAACTTGAACCTTCCAAACTAACATCAGAGATACCTCAAGCTTGAGATAGTCAGCCACCTGCCACCGAGTTCTATAGTCTTTTTGGGAGCTGAGTATTCTAAAAGAAAAGTCCAGTTTCTTCTCTTCCTCAAACTTCTTCATTTTAAAGGAAAAATTCCATACTCACTTTCATGACGTCATGAA
Organism: Carlito syrichta; assembly: GCF_000164805.1. Classification (NCBI taxonomy): domain Eukaryota; kingdom Metazoa; phylum Chordata; class Mammalia; order Primates; family Tarsiidae; genus Carlito; species Carlito syrichta. The sequence goes on along the minus strand of NW_007246122.1, from coordinate 418,164 downwards.
TTATGTCTCTGAGCTCTTAGGAAAAAGTGCAACTGTTTTAGACATTCACCTAGACATCGCTTTATGACAATTGCTAGCCCGTACAATGACGCTTTTCTCTGAAGCAACACTTTACAGAAAATGCAGGAATACTTGTGTGACTTTCTCCCAACTGTTGCTGAAGTTGACATAATGTAAGGGCAGGACATAAGATCCCATACCCGGAAGTTGAGAATCTGTTATTGTTTTAAACCCCAGGAAAATTCAGACCGAAACAAGGAAGAAAGCATTCATTAAGTGAACACATTGATTAAGGCTTTCAACATTCCAGGCTTTCTAACTGCTGCCTGGGCTGCAAGGATGAAGACAACACAATCCCGTGCTCAAGAGATTGTGTACCACTGAGGGGTCTAAGGCAAGAAACCCAGCAATAAATAAAGGTAGACTAGAACATCAAGGAGATAGGCGGATGTGAGGAAAATGCTACGTGATCTCCAAGAAAGACAATCAGACAATTATATGTCATTCAGATGGAAGTAGCTTAAAAGGCTTCCTGAAAGATGTGGTGTTTGAAATGGGCCTTGATAGAATTTTGATACTGGCTTTTTACGGAGGAGGTGGGTACTCAAGATGCAGAGTAGAGAAGGATCCACGAAACAGGCAGCTTCAAGCAATGTAAGAGATCAAGGTCAAGTGTTTGGGCTCAGGTGCCAGGCTGCCTGGGTTTAATTTTCAAATCTACCAAATTCTACTCCATGGACTTGGACTGGTTGTTAACCTATGTCTCAGTCCTCTATTCTATGAAGGGAGGTGAAAATAGTACCTACCATATGGGTAGTTATGAGAATTAACTTATTTAAGATGTGTGAATATCTTGGAAATGTTCCCAACTTACAGTAAATGCTTTAAAAGTGTCAGCTATTGTTGTTAGAGTTTAAGTAGGAGGTGTTGGAAGCATTGGGGGTTCATTTTGTGGCCAATAATATATCAGGTTTAAGTTTATATTTAATTTGATAGGTAATGGGGAAATCTTCAAAGGTGTGTGTGTGTGTGTGTGTGTGTGTGTGTGTGTGTGTGTGTGTGTGTTTAAGCAGATAAGTAATAGCACCAGAATGATAAAACACCAGGAAACAACATTGTAAAATTCAGTTCTTAAATCCTTTGTTTGGTGTAATCTTTTTAAATATTTCAAGCCATAGGCCCAAATTGCTAACCATGTTAAATTTTCCCCCCCATGATTGAGAGTGTGAACTATTGTGAACTGATTTGATATGAAACATGTAGAAAGTATTACTGAATGCTAATCTTGTACAGGTGAAGAGAAAATAGATCCAGAGAGGAGCAACTTCTATTTTGTCACATAAATAAAAACTATGGGTCTATGAATGTCAAAGCTGGTGGCTTTGAACCCTGCTTGACCATAAGGAGCTACAAGACCATGCAATATATCATTTTTTAAAAAGTTGTTTCTTTTCCATTTTGTAATATGTTCTGGGAGATTTGACTGATGACCTATACTTCAGGAAGCATGAATGATGTCCACATCTCAGATTAGATAGGTGTGTCATAAATCAATATACAATGTCGTAAAACACGTTTTCTATCTTGGCATAGTCCTGATCCCTAATTATAGGTGACAATAAAATAAGTATATATATTTTTAACAGCTAGCACCTAAAAGAATTTTATTAAGTTTTTATTTGCTGTTCTCTGTCCATAGGTGTTAGCTATCTACTGCCCTGAATTAGTTATGCCACTCATATTCACTATGGGGAAAACAATTGTTGGGTTGTAAAAACATTCATATTTCCAGTTCTTTTGACCATTGGATGTATTTTTGTGATCCGTCATGGCCCTTGTGTTCTGCTCTCCTTAGGTCCTCTCCTTTCTCTCTGTTAAAGAGGCCTCGGGTGCTGGTTATATCTCACAGCTGAGCCTTGTTTTGGCCTGTCCTGAAGGAAGCCAGATGTCCTGTGTCACCTCCCTCCAGATAAACCAATGACCTTCAAGTGTTCTGAAACTTCAAGGCAGATTTACTGAGGTGACCCCAGTCAATTCCTTTGGCTTCCTGGATCCATTACAGCTGATCTGGTCTCTGTTTCTGATGTTAGCTTTGTGATCCCAGTTGGCTGAGGTTATCTTGGAGACAGACAACAGTGTGGGCAGGGGGATAGAGAAGGGGATTAAGAGCACATCAGTACTCAATGGGAACAGCGGTGCAGGTTCTCTGAATCCAAATTCTTTGTGGGATAGGAAAGTCAAATCCACTTAACCCCTTTTCAACAGGTAGCTCTTTCCTTATATTTCCAACTCCAAAAATATTACTTTTCCAGATTGTTTAGCTTCCTTGGAGACATGACAATACTGAATGTGTGTTAGTATGAAAGAATCCTTCTTAAATCATAAGCAGGAAAGGTCAGAGGGCAAGTATACAAAATTCTGAGCAGTGTGCCAAAGTTTGGAGCCAGTTGAGAAATGTGGTCAAACTCAAGACAGGAAAAGGCCTGTCCTTGATTTCTGTTCTTTCTTCATAGCTTATGTTTAATCGCTCAGTAAGAGCTGTTGTTGCCATCTTTAAAATATACTCCTAGGATGACCACTTTCCACTTCCTCTACTGCCACCATTCCAGTGGGAGCTAGAATCATCTCTCCTGAACTTCCTGATAGATCTGCTGCTTCTACTCTTTTGTGGTCTATTCTCAAATAGAAACGTAAATGGTTGTTTTAAAAGGTAAGTCAGACCACGTGACTCTCTTGCCCCAAACCCTCTAAAACCTTCCTAGACCATTTAAAGTCAAACCCCAGTTCTGCAGTATGGACACAAGAACCGCATGCTCTGGTTGCCACTTTGTTCTTCAACCTTGTTCCCTACATTCTTCCTTCCTTCTCCTACTGGCAAGAGAAAAAGAAAAACTTGTAGCAGTTAGAACATATTTAATTCTTTAAGTGTAGGAGTGTGTGACTTAACCCTTGTCTGGCATGACTTTCAGTCCTGTTTATAATGTGGTGTTTTATTGTCACAAAGAGTCCATTTTATTGGTCTTATGATCTCTGTTTTAACAATAAGGCAGGACAGGTGTGTCTATATCACAAAAGGGAGAGGGCATGACGAGGTATGTCTGACCTCCCATCCTGGCTGGGAACTCAGCTTTTAAAAACTTTCCGGGGTCCCCTTGGCCAAGAGGGGGTTCATTCAGTGGTTGGGGGGGCTTAGAATTTGATTTTTAGTTCTCACCTTGTTACCTACCATTCTGCTGGCTGTACTTGCTACTTTTCTGCTCTTTGAACTTGGCAAGTTTGTTTAGGGCTTTGACTGCCTGGCTCCTCTTTGGGGAATGTTCTTTCTCCAGATATTCAAGCATTTGCTCTCTATACTGTCTCTCATGTTCTCTCCTGAGTCTAAAATTTTCCCCTTCCCCCATATCTATCTCCTTATTCTCTTGTATTTTTCTTTACAGCAGATATTTGCTTGTCTCCTCAACCAGAATGTAAGTTCCATAAAGGCGGTGCTCTTCTGTCTTTCTTGTTTATTACTACTTCCACCAAGCCGAGAAATGTCTGTGTACCATGAGTAGATGATAAAAATGAAAAAAACGAATGAACTGACCTGTGCCCTATGTCTCTTAGCAATGCATTCTTGAGAACCAACTGACTTTCGTTTAATCCATGGACTCTGCTTCATTGGGACAGAAGGCATAAAATAAAGTAACATTTTAAGAGTTTTTAGTTTAATGGAATAATTAAGAAGAAATTGGTTTGCATGGGGGTTGCTTTTTTTTTTTGAGTTGGAGTCTCACTCTGTCGCCCAGACTGGAGTGTAGTGGCCGCTCCCGGCCACCGCAGCCTCGACCCGCTGGGCTCTGGCGATCCTTCTGCCTCAGCCTTCCAAGTAGCTG